>NC_057736.1:12512525-12601972 GCF_004010195.1 Chiloscyllium plagiosum
ATGCTTTCTGCTACTCCACTAATCTTCGTGTCATCTGCAAACTTGCTGATCATACCAACAGTGCCCTCTTCCAGATCATTTATGTATATTACAAACAACAGTGGCTCCAGCACTGACCCCTGTGGAACACCACTGGTCACCTTTCTCCATTTCGAGAAACTCCCTTCAACTACTACTCTCTGTCTCCAGTTCTTTATCACCTAGCCAGAACACCCTGCACACGTTGTGACTTCACTTTCTCTATTAGGTTACCATGGGGAACCTTATCAATCGCCTTACTAAAGTCCATATATATGACATCTACAGCCCTTCCTTCATCTATCAACTTGGTCACTTCCTCAAAAAACTCTATTAAATTGGTAAGGCACAATCTCACCCGCAGAAAACCATGTTGCCCATCACTGATAAGCCCATTCTTTTCCAAATATAAATAGATTTTATCCCTCATCCCACCACTGACATCAGGCTCACTGGTCTGTAGTTACCCGGAATATCCCTACTACCCTTCTTGAGCAACCCTCCAGTCCTCTGGCACCTCACCTGTGTTTAAGGATGCTACAAAGATGTAGGAGTGAGATTTAGGTTCTGGAGGTGTTGGGACTAATTCGGGAGAAGATGGAACCAGTACCAGCCAGAGAGTTGGAGCCCAGCCAGGACCAGGACTAATATCCTTACAGCGGTGCTTGCAAGGACAATGGGAAAGGCTTTTAACTAGAGGGACAGGGGATGGGAGTGAGAGTGAGGGTAGCTGTGATGGAAATGAAAGATAGGAAATTGGGAGGCAAACATGGAATAGCAGTAAATAAGGTCATAGTGTGAAAACAAGGGATAGCAGTAAATAAGGCCATTAAGTATGTAAAAATATCAAAAATATCCAAAGATAGTATATCTAAATGCATGGAGCATTTGCAATTCAGTGATTTATCTGCGATAGGTTGAGTAACTTCATTAAGAAGTATGATAGTGGATAGACAATGGTTAATATTTAGCAAATGAGTACATGCATAGCAGCAATTAGACCTTCCTTTCGGGCAAAACATTGAGACATTTTAGGTTAAAAGCCTCACTTTTAGCATTTGGAAAAGTGTAAAGTTATCTAGAGAATCCTATTCCAAATACTTTTGAAGCTTTGAAATAAAATTTGACCTAGTTTAGCAGCCTGCAGCTTTAAACTTTAAACCATTCAAGGGAGGCTATGGAATGATTGAGCTGTAAAAGAGTTTGAAAATGTACCACGCTTTAATTCATTTTCCTCTGTGTGAAGAGTTCCACCGGAAACCAATCTGAGATTAACAGCCGAGCTCACAGTCTGACCTGTTTGTACAGGACCCTGCTTTTGTGAACAAAAGGAATTTGTATGTACTTCGCACCTTTTTTTCCCAAAAGAAACTGCTCATGGCAACAGCCAAGCTTTGTTGGATAATGTGACATTGCCCTGACCAATGAGAATCTAGCTGCCTGGTCTGAAATTTATGATTGACAGCTCACTTACTTTGGCTCAACCAATCAGCACGTTCCTCTCATTCTCTATAAAATGTTGTTTCTTTGATCAAGTCTGTTTCTTGTGTCTTAGTTCTAGTGAGTGCAAGATAAAAAGTTTAATTTTCAAGTCTCCTTTTAGCAATGTTTAAGTTCTGTACAACCAGACCTTTATTTTCCTTTATACAGCTCCTTCAGTGATATAACCTACAATATATCATCATGGTGACATTGCGAGCCTATAATCTAGAGGTTGGCGTTATGATCCTGAGGCATGAGCTCAAGCCCCACCATGCTGTCTGGGACTTTTAAATTCAATTAATTAAATGAATCAACAATAAAAAGCTGCTGATAGTAATGTCAATCGCAAAGATGCTGGATTGCTATTAGGGATGTAAATTGCTGTCCATGCCCATGACAATGCAGTTAGTGCTGAGCAGGCTGCTCTTGATCATCATCTCAAGGGCAATTAGGGATGGACAATAAATGCTTAATAATGATGCCCACGTCCATGAATACATAATAAAGCATTTCACATCAGTACCTCTCAGTCTGTTTCCCAAATGAGAGGTGTGTAGATTGGACTCTATTCTTTCCAAAAGCCCTGGTGTTTCTTCCTCAATACCATTTGCCATCTTTAGCAGATTAGTTATAACAGACGGGGTTTTTTTTAGTATTGTGGGAAAGTGAGACACGTTGCTGAAGCTTGCACCTATCTGGCCAATCTCAAGAATGTCAAATTTTAAATGATCACTGACAACTTATACTGCAGGAAAGGTTGCTGAGTGGATGGCAACTCTGCTGTATTTGAACAGGCGTTAACATATACATAGCCAATGTATACTCCTTAAGGCTTCCTGGTAATTTTAAAAACACTGCAAGGCTTGAATGTATTACTGTAATGTTTAATTTTTAACTTCATTTGTTTATTTTTCTACTTTGTACCTACAATTTTGCGCCTAGATACCTTTGTACCTAAGATGACACTGGGAATGGCAACATTGTACACTTTTATACTCTGGACTTGAGTACACATGACCAAAACATCTAATTCCAATTCTGACTCAATGGCAGGCTAGCCATATTTAACATCTGCTCTGTGCAGAGTTTTCTTGTACCAACCAGGATGGGATGTGACTGTGCAGCTAGTGGACACAAAGACTGGGTTGGGAAGAGAGCTCTCCTCCAAGGTTTCTACAGTTATAAAGTGTACTCATCTGTTGGTGCTGAGTGACAGAAAGATCCAGGCTTTTAACAGCATGAAAATATGACTGCAATATTATTTTCAGCACCACCATTGAGCGTGAGTGATAGAAACTAGCCATTCAGGAAGGTTAATCTTTCCTAGTCTTGATACATTTTGCACTGATGAAGCATTTCTTTCTCCAGGGCCCAGTCAAGGGCTTTTTTTTATTTGTTCGTGGGATGTGGGCATCACTGGCTGGGCCATCCCTATCCCGTTCCAATCCCTAATTGCCCTTGAACTGAGTAGTTTGATATGGCCATTTCAGAGGACAGTCATATATATTGATGTGGGTCTATAGTCATACAGGCCAGATCATGTAAAAATGGCAGATTGCATACCTTGAAGGACATTAGTGAGCCAGATGGGTTTTTTTTAAACAACAGTTGACAGTGGTGATATGATTGCCATTAGGTTAGCTTTAAATTCCACATTTTCATTGCTTCACATTTCACTAAGTGCCGTGGTGGGATTCGTACCCATGTTCTCAGTGCATCAGCCTGGGGCTCTGGAAACCTCTCGCATGATTAGCAATGCGATTGGAGAACAGGAGTTGTCAAATCAGAGGCAACATATTTTCTCTCCTTTTCTTAAGGCATGGAATACTGTCTCCATGTAGAATTCAGTCTAGCGTCCCACTGAACTGGCTAAACCAATCAGCAGAGAAGATACATGTGAATAGCAGGCAGGCTGCATATGGAGCATGTGATCTAGCATGTAGCTCTAATTACAGTAATGAGGTTAGTGATGATGCACTCTGAGTTAGGGATCAATCATTTCATCTGAGAGCTCATTGCAGCTTCCTGTCCTGCCCCAATTAAATTGAGATAATAGGGAGAACGTGGTTATCATACAGTTTTGTTTAGATCCAAAAGGAAATTGAATAGCTGATGATTTGCTTGACTTGTAATCTGGGTCCCATGCTGTGCTACTGACCATGTTGTTATCCCAAGCTGTGTAGAGTTCAATTATTACACTCAGTTCCAGTTGGATTGCATTATTGAAATGCAGGTTGATCTAACAACGGCTCCTGTTTTTTACGTTGTCTCTCACATCTTTTTTTGTAACAGATAGTTATTTACATATTGTGGACATCACTGCCAAGACCAGAACCCACTGCCATCCCCAATTCACTGAGAATGATGAGAGTTAGCTGATTTATTGACTTGTTCAGCTGCTGGAAATTGGGGTCCTCTTTCAAACCCAATCCCTTCCTTTTGCATTTCCAATTTAGTATTTTCTGTGTAGATTGAGAGCTATAGCAGGAACAAGTCTTCTTCAAATATAAACAAGTCTCTAAGTGTACAAAAGCAAAGGAAAGGTCATAAGAAGCTAAGGTTTTTACTAAGATCAAAGAGTTATTGGGTGCCACACTTTCTTATTGTCATTGATTTGAAAAGTAAAGAGCATTTGATCTTTGATAGAATAGTCAACTAACCCTCAGGTGAAGGTGGGCAAGGGAGGAATTGTTATCTTGGCGTCACTTGTAAATGCCCATGGTCATTAGTTGAGAGGGTTCATTCAGATGATTGAGACAGTAAAGATGGCCAGCACCCAACAGAACTTGTCTCAACAGAGGTAGGTAAGCATAGAGTGACTCAGGGAAAGGAGCCACGGTCCCCTTGAGAGAAGATCAGGATTGGTCCTTTATCTTCCCAAGGGAAGATCAAAGACAGTAACTGTCAAAAGCTACCTCCAAGAACTGCACGACATCAGGGATGAATACCCCATCACTCCAAACTGTGGCCTCTGTTTCCACTGTTCTATAGAATGGCTTCCACATCAAACAAGTGTTTTCAGTAACAGTTCCTTTCTTCGTCCAATTGAACACAACATGGTATCCAAACTGCTGCTTAACAGATCTAATAAACTACTTGAAAATTTTGTACAAATGATTGACTGCCTATATTAGGTAACTGTGATCACATGACCTCAAAATCTGCGCAGGCATTTGAGGAGGCAGCAACGTGTCAGCCATATTGGTGTCGATCTGGAGTAGCACATAGCTGAGTAATGACAATAGACTTCTTCCTTTTGAAGGGCAGTAGTGAACCAGCTGGACTTACGTCAATCCACTAACTTCATGGGCATCTTTACTGACGCCAGCTCTTTACTTCAGTTCATTTAATTCTTGGATTAAATTCACAAACTGCTATATGATGATGAACTTGTGTCACCAATTCATTAGAATCCAATAATGTGACCACAAGCCTCTGCATCCAAGCAAGTCCCGGCTATCACAATACGATTCTCACTAGTGCATAGCTAGAGGAATGCTAATGAAGATCATTACCCTCATTAATAACTAATCTCACTTTATTATTCCGCAGACTCCTAATCTCCCACCTGCTGGATAGAAACTAGATGTTGAGAATTCTAGATGTGAGGGTCAGAGCAGGTACCTGGCGATTCCAGATATACTTGCTACCAATGTCTCAGGGCATGCACCATAAGTAGTGGCTGCACACACCTCACAGCCACAGATACCAGCCTCACTGCATTAACATGGCACATCTCCTATATGCACATATAATACCAATCCACACTTCAGAGCTGCACTTTGGAGCACACCAGCACCTCTCAGTGCAATGCTGCTCAGAGGCTGGACTAGCCTGTATCTTAGGGCTGTTCACTTACTCTCTTAGTGCACACTCCCATGCCTGGATGCTCACAACATCCCGGCCTTGCCTTTTGCACTTTGAACCCCTCAGCCAGAACCGCAGTCTGTCAGTCTTGTCTTGGCTTTTAGCACAGACACAAAGTGAGGCAGCACATCTTAGTTGTTAGTGGTGATCAGTCAAGGGGATTGAGCATGTTGCTAAGTGGCACAGTGTTATGCTAATCTCACACTGGCACCATGTGCCAACAGCCTTGGCGCTGACCATCCCATATCTATGTCAATCAAACGGCCATGTCTCAAAGCTGAGGGGGTGGCTCCTCAGTCAAGTCAAGGGGATGGGGTGCTGCTGCAAGTCAGGGTAAGTCCCAGTACAGTCAGTGAAAGACAGCATCCACTCACAGTACAGGCACTTGGGCACAGTCAGCTGTCCACTGGCGGTGGTCAGGGTCAGGGGTTTTGTCTCCAGAGAATCCTGGGAATGGGTGACAATCTACAGCAGATGATGAGGGAACCAATAAGAAGGAAAAATATACTCACCAATCTGCCTATTGTGGAATTATCTGCCCATAATGATGTCAGTAAGTGCGTCCACTGCACAGTCCCCAGGTCAGGTGACAGTGACTTCCCTGAAGGTCAAAGGCGCTTTTGATCAAGGTGGCATCAAGAAGCCCCAGCAGTACAGCAGTCAATGTCAGCTGCCAATGTCCATGGGCAAGGGCTGCATTTGGTTGGTGCCCTGTGGAGTGTGCCCTGGTGATACAGACAACACAGAGGTCCTTCATAAGGAGCAGTGAACTGAAATGCCAAGACAACCTCTCTGACTGCTTTATCGAGAACTCTCGACGTACAGGCTTGTTTGGTAAGCTGGCAAGCTGAATTTTTTTTTAATTCATTTGTGGGATGTGGGCTTGGCTAGCTGGCCAGCATTTATTGCCCATGTCGAGAAGGTGGTGATGAGCTACTGTGCTGAACTGCTGCAGTCCACCTGCTGTGGGTTGACCCACAATGCCATTAGGGAGGGAATTTCAGGATTTTGACTCAGTGACATAAAGGAGCAGCAATATATTTCCAAGTCAGGATGGTGGGTGACTTGTAGGGAAACTTGATGGTGATGGTGTTCCCATCTATCTGCTGCCCTTCTAGATGGAAGTGGTCATTGGTTTGGAAAGTGAGGGGAATTGTGCAATGATAAGGGGGTTAACAAGCAATAGACTCCCTTAATAGGCACCTCACTGCTGCCTAGTATGGAATGTGCCTTGCTACTCAGCAGATGAGTAAACGATGTAGCGAGTTGCTCCCGACGTCCAAATAGACCCATTGGGATTCTGTCACAAATCTCGCCAAAGTCCATGTCACTCAAACCCCTATAGGAGTCAGGCCCACAGGCTGTGTGACGTGGAATGTCTTCCACACAATATCTCTTTTTCCCAAATCCTTCACACTTTGGCATCACTTGGATCATCGTAATGTTTCAAAATATGAGAGGAATTCATTGTGCACAGAGCAGAAGTTCCTACAACAGGTTGCAGTGCACTGTGGAAATTTGAATGCATCATGACAGAGTGTAAAAAATTAAAAAGAAGAAAAGGGTATTCTGTTTAACCTGCCTGTCCCATCATTCATATCTAGGCTCAGGACCTCAACAAACCATTTAATTTCCTTCTTGCTTCACTGCCAAGCCCAGCTCCATTTGTTCCCTGGTGCATTGGGAATAAGCCCAATTTCTTTCAGAATGCTTTAACCGAGTCAGCATTTCCTATACTTGATGACAGTCTCTCCCATTAGGTCATATCTCTAAAAGAGCGATCAAAGCCAAGAAATCATCAGCTATGAAACAATTTATCTGTGCACAAGCGCATGCATTTATTTTGAAAATTTAAGAGGGTGTGAGAGTAATTGTGTAGGCCAACAAAATGCATGCCTTCCTGACGTTTGGTGTTGTTGAAATTTTACATGCAGCTATATTTTACATGTTCTGTCCCTAATGGATATTCTGTAGAGCTGTAATCAGTATTTGTCACATTTCCTGCAGCTCTTGACAGTTATAAATGATTGCAGGGGACACCAGAGTGCAAATGCTACACTTGCCACTTGTGGATGTCACACAACAAAAGCCTTGCTGCTGAATGCGTATAACGTTCTGTTGCATTAGGACTTAATTTGTCTATGGTTTTTAGTGTGACATCAATATCAACCATATCAGTTTGAATTGTAGAATGGATTTGTCAAGAGCCATTATAGATAGCTTGATGCCTGGGCCCAGTATGAGCATGTCAACTTTTAAAATGATTTATCGCTGTACGAATAATAGGGTGTTTAAAACAGGAAACTAACTTGAGGAGTTTGTTAGCAACAGTCACTGGGGGAACGAAATGAAACATTTTGCAGTTAGATTATTTTAGACTTGCTAACAGTGCTTCCTGCTGTGTGGAACACCCCAGGAATGTGAATGCAGCTTTTCATGAAACTCACAAGCATCTCCTTCTGATTCATTTCAGTCGGATGCAGACCCTTGGTTGTAAGAACATATGCTATTTTTCACTTTGGATATTTCCACCAACAAAGAAATCCATAGAAATGGGATCGTGGTAAATGTCATAATTACAAATAAGCTTTTAGTAGCCTTGCTGTACCGTTGCAAATAATAACAGGCATATTAGGAGACTTTGCTGCTGCACATTTTCAGGCACAAAGGACCTGAAGATGTCAATGCATATCCCAAAGAGGTGGACACATGATCTTCTGCAAGGTTAGAGCCAACGTAATTACCTGAAGCAAATGGACATTATGGAGAAATAATTATTTCCTGATGGCTACCTAGCGAGCAGCTCAGTATGGTGTGGAGCTCAGCCAGAAAGACAAGAAAACTTCCAAGTTCTGTGTTGGACTCAGCCGACCTCCTCTGGTCTGGGCGTGGGTTGCCACGTTTCATCTTATGTCTGCTGGCAAAAATAGTCCCTGCTCTCCTAAATGGATTTCAGTCCACGAATTCCATTCCTTGGAGAATAATTTTTTTTGTAAATAAATTTATGCACCACCACCTGCAGGTTCCTCTCCAAGCCCCTCACCATCCTGACTCGGAAATATGTCATCGTTCATTCAGTGTTGGAATTCCGTGCACCCCACCCCCATCAATGGCTGTGGGCCTACCTCCAGCACGTGGACTGCAGCGGCTCTTGAAGGCAGATTACTACCATCTTCTCTAGGGCATCAAGTGCCAGTGTAGCCAGTGACACCCACAAATAAATGAATAAACAAAAAAAAAAGTATGTGTTCCCAACCCCACTCTCTCAAGCTATTCAGCACAAAGTCTGAAATAAAAATGGTCATTTAACAAGGACTCCTTCCTCTCAGCCTTGAGCAGCCTGACCACTATACACTTGGTGCGGCCACACTTGGAATATTGTGTACGGTTCTGGTCCCCATATTTCGGGAAGGATGTGGAAGCATCGGAAAAGGTGCAGAGGAGATTTACCAGGATGTTGCCTGGTCTGGAGGGAAGGTCTTATGAGGAAAGGCTGAGAGACTTGAACCTGTTCCCATTGGCAAGAAGAAGGCATAGAGGGGATTTGATAGAGACAAACAAGATGATCAGAGGATTAGATAGGATAGACAGTGAAAGTCTTTTTCCAAGGATGATGACGTCAGCATATACGAGGGGGCATAACTACAAATTGAGGGGTGATAGATTTAAGACCGATGTCAGAGGAAGGTTCTTTACACAGAGAGTGGTAAGGGCGTGGAATGCCCTACCTGCTAATGTAGTCAACTCAGCCACATTAGGGAGATTTAAACAATCCTGAGATAAGCACATGGATGATTTTGGGATAGTGTAGGGGGACATGCTGAGAATAGTTCACAGGTTGGCGCAACATCGAGGGCCGAAGGGCCGGTTCTGCGCTGTATTGTTCTATGTTCTATGTTCTATAGTGCCTGGTCACTGATATGAAAAGCACACATCTGAGTAAATGGTCAATTGAGATGAAATCCAGCACAATTTATCACCTTTGGGGAGGAGACATTACATAAAATTGATTACTGCAGATCACATAAAGCAGATTTATTCTTTATTATATAGCAGGTAACATAATAGCAATTATCATGGCAATAAATGCTTTCCAACTGAGTTGGCAACAGCCGAGTTAGCTTTCCATGCTGTCCTGCCATCCTTTCACCCTTTCATGATGTTTTTAACACTCCATTTGCAAATGTTTTTGACTTTCCAATAGACAATCATAACTAATATTAAAATGATATTGAGAAATTGAGGCGAGTTCATCCACAATGCCATTAATATTTAATTTATATTTATCAGGGTAATCTATGTTTCTAAAAATGTCTTTGATAATTAAGGCTGATATTGCAAAAGTGAAGCCTGCAGCCATGATGATCTGCCAGTTCAAACAGAGTTTCAACCTCTCCTACATTTTTTCTCTCTGTCTCACTTATTCCCAGACACTGATTCTCTGTAATTTAGAACAATTCTCCACAATGAGATCAATTCTTCTTACGGCAAAGTGCTAAATCAAAATCGCTCAATGAGTTATTTACAAACAAGTCAACATCTGAAAGGGAAAGATAGGCAAGCACTGCAACTGGGGACTTTTCACCAGGAGCAGCTTTGTTGACGATCCCATCAGAGACACAAATCAATCTTTCACTTTAAGATATGCTGCTGCCCTGCTGAGTATCTCTTTTCATCATTACAGATGCCAACTGCTTGTCTTCCGGCCAAATCCATATGCGAAGGGATGGGGGAGGTCCTCACCTTGCACCACTTTCCCTTCAGTGGCCGATTAATTCTTTCCTCACAGCTTGCATTCACGGCTGATCTCTCCCCACAGCCTTCCTCTTCAATCTGGAGCTGCGCTGTTCAAGGATGAACACAGCAGGCATTTTTTTTTGCTGCAAAGACCCTGAAACTCTGGCACTCTCTCCTCAAAAAGGCTTTCACCTAAAATCCTAGGACTGAACTTGGCAGAGTTTTGTGAAGTTAGCGTGTCCAGCTGTTTAGATCAATGGCAGGTCTATGGAGTTAGGTACAAGCCAGTCATGAGCTGACAGAATGGTAGAACAGGCTTGGGGGCTGAATGGCCTTCTTCTGCTCCTACGTTTCTGCTTTTGTTTTACTTTTGCCTTTGTATCTAGACAAACAAAATAGGCTCCATGGCTGAAAGGCTCCATGGCTGAAGGTTTGAAGGGAAAGAAACCACTACGGAATAAGGCGAACTAAAGGTCAGAATAAATACAAATAAATTTATATGAAGGAGAAATATCTCAAAAGTTGCATTCTAGGGGGGCAAAATGCACAAACAAGTCTTCCACAAAGTCTGAAATGTCACAAATGTGATACTTTGTGTGGGTGTGTGTGTGTCTGTGCACCAGTTTATCTGTGTATACGTGTGTGTCTCTCTGTGTATATCTGTGTGCATGTGTAATTGGGTATGTGTATGTCTGTCTTTCTGTCTATGTATATGTATCTGTATATGTCTGTGTCTGTGTGCATGTATATCTCTGTGTGTGTGCATCTGTCTGTATGTACCTATGTGTCAGTGTATTTTTGTGTCGGGGTATGTGTGTACATGCAAATGTAACTTGGATTTTTTGGGTTTGAAAGTTAATGACGAAGAAACAGCTGACTTTTAACTGCCCTGTGAACAATTAGAGATGGGCAATTAATGTTGGCCGAGTCAGTGACATCCTGTCAGCCCACATCCTATGATTGAATTTTAAAAAATGTGAATTGGTGGTTATAAATGTGGAAAAACTGAATCCAGAAAATTACTGCAAAGTAAATCACATTGGTAGATTAGGGTTCAAATTAGTGAAAGGCAAGGTAATGGCTGGTAATTGGATATATTGTCTCTGGTTGATTGATACAGTGCATGAGCATCCGGAGAACATAAAGAAGGTTAAACCCTGGAACTCTGAATGCAAGAGTTAAACAATGATTACTCTCTCTTACATTGGGCCCTTGGGTGTGTAAATATCACTTTTGATGTTGCTCATAGTAATCAAGACAACAGCTGGAATTTTATATCTCCCCCACCCTCACAAAGAATGGCCTTGTCCCACCACTACTCGTATTTCAATAAGGTTTAGTGGAAAGTAAGTGTAGGTAGCTGTGAGGTGTTAACAGATAATATAGATTTCAAACTGCTGCAGACTCTCTCTGTACATCTTTTATTATTTAATCCTAAGGTGCTAGGAATAATAGTGGGGATGCAGAAAGGCAAGAGGTTGGGAAGACTGCTACAGCAGTACAGGGGAATGGGAGCATTGAGCTTGGGGAGATGGGATACTGAGTTGTGTGAGATGTGAGATTGTCAGGCAGAACAAGTTGCTGAGTATGGGGTGCACTGGTTGTAATGGTGTAGCATCTATTAGAGGCAGGTTGGCAAGGGCTCTATGTGGGGAAAGTCAAGAGGTTCATGGAGATTGGAGTAAAGTTGAAGCAGTTATACAGGGCCTTGGTGGGACCAGACCTGGAATATTACATATTGGTCTCCCTCCCTAAGAAAGGCTATCCTTGCCATAGAGGAAGCGTTGAGGTTCACTAGGCTGATACTGGGGATGACAGAGTTGATATATGAGGAGAGATTAGTTTGACTGGGTTTGTATATCCAAACGTTTAGAAGAATAAGAGGGAATCTGATTGAAATGTATAAAATTCTAACAAGGCTGGAAGATTGGATGCAGGGAGGATGTTTCCCCTGGTTAGACATCTAGAATCAGGGGATAGTGTCAGGGGTAGACCATTTAGGACTGAAATGAGGAAACAATTCATCACTCAGCATAAACCTGTAGAATTCTCTACCACAGAAGGCTGTGGAGGCCAGGGTCACTGAATATATTTAAGAAACGGGACCTTTAATTTAGATTTTAAAAGCATCAAGGGAGAAAGAGAGAATATAGCATAGAGATAGAGGTTTAATGTTGGAGCAGGGTTGAAGGACTGAATGGTCTTTTTTTTATTCGTTCATGGGATAAGGGCATTATTGGCCAGACCAGCATTTATTGCCCAGAGGGCAGTTACAAATCAACCACATTGCTGTGGGTCTGGAGTCATATGTAGGCCAGACCAGATAAGGATGACAGCTTCCTTCCTTAAAGGTGAACCAGATGTGTTTCCCCGACAATTAGTTTCATCATCATTAGACTCTTAATTCCAGATTTTTACTTAATTCAAATTCCACCTTCTACCATGGCAGGATTCGAACCTGGGTCCCCAGAATGTTATCTGAGTCCCTGGATCAACAGGCCTTCACCTCCCCATGGTTTCTATCTTTCTATGATTGAGACCTGAGTTGAAGTGGCAACACACTTCCAGGTAGGCAATGGCCTAGTGGTGTTAGTGCTCAACTATTAATCTAGAGAGCCAGGTAATGTTCTTGGGACCCAGTATTGAATCCTACCAGAGCAGATGGTGGAATTTGAATTCAATAAGAACATCTGTAAATAAGAATCTAGTGATGGTCATGATTCCATTGTTGAATGTTGGAAAAACCCACCTGATTCACTAATGGGAAGCAACTAATAGGGCGGCACAGTAGCTAGCACTGCTGTCTCACAGCACCAGGGTCCCAAGTTAAATTCCAGCCTTGGGCGACTGTCTGTGTGGAGTTTGTACATTCTCCCCGTGCCTGCGTGGGTTTCCTTCGGGTACTCTGGTTTCCTCCCACAGTCCAAAGATGTGCAGGTCAGATAAATTGGCCATGCTAAATTGCCTATATTGTTAGGTGCATTAGTCAGAGGGAAATGGGTTTGGGTGGGTTACTCTTCGGAGTGGACTGGTTGGGCTGATGGGTCTCTTTCCACACAGTAAGGGATCTAATCTAATCAAACTGCCATCCTTATCTGGTCTGGTCTACATGTGACTCCAGACCCACTTTAATGTCCTTTGGGTAATAAATGCTGGCCTAGACAGCAATGCCGTCATCCCATGAATGAATTTAAAACAAACTCATAGCTGTTGGACAGGTGCAGGAATAGGAAAGGTTTAGAGGGATATAGGCCAAATGCAGGTAAGTGAGACTAGTTTAGTTTGGGAAACTTGGTCAGCATGGACAAATTGAACTGAAGTGTCTGTTTCCATGTTTTATGACTCTATGATTCTAAGAGAAGGTCAACATCATTCTCCAGTCTGCCAGTGCCACCATCTTCTCTCTGAGACCTCAAACACATTCTATCTCTGCTCCTGGACCCACCTCCCACCAAGGCTTTACCATCATCACTGTTACCCACCACACCACCTGACCTCATTAACTCTGCTTGCCCTCAGTGCCACCTAATCACCCACACCTCCCTACATGCTGCAACAGAAATAGCATCAGTGCCCAATTTCACCTCCTGTAAAACCTGCTCCTCCCTCATTCAGAGAGGAAAACAGACCTTAGGAGGGCAGGAAGAGTCAAGATGGGTGGAGTGCTGCCTGTCATTTGGCTCCTCAACCCTTGTAAAGAGAGGATTCTGACTCTAGCCTGCATGACCTGGGCCTGGACTGGGATTGGAGACTGCCATTGACTTACTGTGCCAGGAACACCTGAGCAAAGGCTATCTTCCTTCTGCAAAAAGGGAAGGCAATGCAGGGGTGTGGTGAGCATCCAGGTAGGTTCAAAGTGTGTGTGCTTTGACAGTGAGCATAGAGCTCAGAGGTGCAGCATGGTGCAGTCCATGAGCTCGGTGTGTGTCCCTGAGTGGACAGTGTCCTTACTGCAGCATTACAATGAAAGTTACCGGTACAGCCTGGGGTGTGACATTGAAGCGTCCTGTGAGTGTACCAGGGATGTTTCGTGAGGGCGGTTAGAGAGTGGCACATGTAGGATGCCAGTCTTCATGAACACGGAGTGCATGTGGCCAGCTCCTATGGAAAGTGCCCTGAGATGCTGGTGACTGGCTTCCAGCATGGAGGCTATTCAGATTGCATGGTGAGCTGAATTCACCAACTACCTGTGCCTGATTTCCTTGTTGAGTTTTCCCAATCCTGAGCTTGTTTTATGAATTGAAACTGGGAGGCTGAATAATAATCAGGTGAGTCAGTCTATTAACAGGTTTTTCACAGGCAATAATGATGGTCATTGACATCTTGCTGCTGCAGATTGAGAATCTGCTCATGCCACTTGTGAATAGGTGGAGCTATTTTCTCCCACCATTGACTCAGAGACAGTAAGGACTGCAGATGCTGGAAGTCAGAGTCGATAGATGTGAAGCTGGAAGAGCACAGCAGGTCAGGCAACATCTGAGGAGCAGGAAAGTCAATGTTCCAGCCCGAAGCCCTTCGTCAGTCCTCAGATGCTGTCTGACCTGTTGTGTTCTTCCAGCTTCACATCTATCAACATCTTCCAAGATTGAAATGGGCCTTGCTGCACATGTCACCTGGTTCTGTCCCACTTCTTGCTATCGACTACATCACTCGGACCCCTATCAAATTCCATCCAAAGTTCAAAACTAAAAGTAGATTTGTTATAGCAACTCAAATATGCCACTTCACTTCATGTGGCAATACTAACTCCCATAGCATTCCCTAATGTCTCTGTGTAGCAGGACCACGTCAAGCTGCACTTTGCAGGGGCTCTCTAGTAGGGATAGAAACTGAAAGTGCAGTACAGTCAATGTTTCAAGTCCAGTGTGTCTGTTCTTCAAAAGAGGGTTTCGAAGATTCTGAAGAATAGTTATTTTGGATTTGAAAGTTTGCTTCTCTCTCTCCACAGATGCTGCTAGACCAGCATTCTCTGTTTTCACTTCAGATTTCCGGGATCCACAGTATTTTGCCTCAGGTTACTGGGTAGGAATGCCAGTGAAGAAACAACAGATTGAATGGACTGAAGGTATAACAATGGTTGCCATCTCCACTGGAGGCCAAGATTGGGAGGACTGAACCGGAAGCTAGAAGCTATGTGACAGGTGTCAGTGGGATGTTTTAGGCATAATGTTAAAGCAGCAAATGGATTAATGGGAAAATGATGAAGAGATGAGGCACATGCAAGAAATCTGTGAAAATGCTGAAATAAAATTACAAAGATAAGCAAATGTCCGACAGGTTACGGTATTCAGATATGAACTGGTTCGGAATGTATATGTTGCCACTGTGGCTCCCTGTATCGATGTGTGTATCTGTGTTTCCATTTAGTCTATCAGATGCGTGCCTCTGTCTGTGATTGAAGTCCCTTTTTTAGAATTGATCTGTCTCTTTCAATTATATCTCTCTTTCTCTATCCATCCTTCCTGTATTTTGTAGTGAGCTGTTTTTGACCTGATGTTTCGATGAATCTATGCCCTTGTCTCCCTGAGCTATCTGTCTCTAGGCTCTATTTGTCAGTCTGTATATTTATTTGTGCCTTGGCTTTTCATTACTGGGGATGTATACTTTTAGAAGGGACACAAGTGTGTAAGAATTTTCTAATTTTATGTCGAGTGCAGGAAATGGAAGAGACAAACAGCTGGGAAACAGGGAGGCAGGAAACATTAGGAAGAGTGGCACTCAGAAATATTAAAATATCGGCTGACAGATATAGAAGTAGAGACAGGGTAGCAACGTGAAATGGGTCAATTGTAAAGATAGGAAGTGAACAGCAACAGGGCTGCAAGAAACAGAAAGCTGGGCAAGAGGGTGATTTCTGCCCTGGGACAGTGCCGGGAGGGAGGAAATGATGTAATTTGAAGGAGGGAGTGATGAAAATGGTATTGGAGAGGCTCTAGAATATACAGGGCATGGAGGTAAGTAAAAGCTTATGGATTGTGTTTTGTGACGTCTGCCATAAGGTATTTGAAAGTGTAGCCACTATTGTTGTGGCTACAACACAAAAATAATTTGTACACAACAAGGTCTCACAACATGTTTAATAATTTCGGTTGAGGTGTTAAGATTGGTGAGGGTTCCATGGGGAAGAATTTTCATATTGCAGAATTTTTCAAGACCACCTGGGAAGAAAAATATAATCTTGGTTTAGTGTCCTATCAAAAATCTGGCTCTTTCAAATGTGCAGTGTTGTCTCAACATTGCACTGAAGTGTCAGCCTAGAGTATGAAGTCAGCCTTAAATCCTTATCATTCTAAAACAGAGGCGAGGATGCAACTATTGAGCCAAAATGAACAGGTAAGATACAAGATGTAAGGTAACAACAGTGGGACAAGCCTAGTGGCTGGATTCATTAATTAACATGTTGGACAATCACTATTCATTTATAAAGTGAACCAGTAGCATTAAATTGTCATGATTTTGTGTAGCCTTTCACTGATATATGAAATATTATACTTTATTTAAACATGCAAAGTAATTATGAAATTGAAAAACTTTTCATACTGATACGAACAGATGCCTGTTGATTATGCTTCCAGCTCACTTGATCAAAATTGAATTTGGTGATTTCAATGCTAAGTGGTGAGAAACAACCTCGTGGCATCAATGATAACATGAATATTGAACTCAATATAACTACTTAAGGTAGTCGTCCAAGGAATGAGGAGTGACATGAGGTGACTTTGCTTCTACACAGTGAATTCTTCCAACAATGTGTGAGTTGGAGGTGAGGCAGATTCAATAATAACTTTCAAAAAGGGAATTTCATAAAGGGAAGAACATCGTAGGGCTCTGGAAACAAGATAGAGTGAATTTTCAAAGATGAAAATGTGTTGCTGGAACAGCGCAGCAGGTCAGGCAGCATCCAGGGAACAGGAGAATCGATGTTTCGGGCATAAGCCCTTCTTCAGGAATGAGAAAAGTGAATGTTCAAAGAATCAGAACAGGCAGTGTGGGCTGAATGATCTCTTTCCAAGCTGCTGAATTTTGTACCTGAAAGCAATCAATCAGGTTTTCGATTTTGTTACATCTTATTAGCGTAGCTTTGTAGTGCCAAATCAGTGACCTAAATTGTCTTGAGGTCCAATGGTAGTGCAGCCATGTCTAGATCAGCTCTTTGTCCAGTTCTTAAGCCAGGACCTGCTGCCCTCAGAAGAATTGTTCATAATGGCACGCAATCAACCTTAGAATCATTCCACCAACTTCTGCAAAAGGAGAACGAAGTGTATGTGTGAAGGCACACTTGCAAAATTAATGACATAAAATATATGAACAATTGAACATTCTCCTAATTCATGCCCATATAATAGGTGTTTTGATATGGATGTACACCCCATCATTAGGTATATAATCACCAGCCATCCATCCAATCTATTCTGAAGGAGGGCTCTGTTTCAGAATTATTCATGTGCTTTGAAAACATTTGCAATGTACCACACAAAAGGTTACAGCAAAATCATTAGTAGCATTTCAAATTTTACTACAAGATCAATCACCTCATGAACAATGTCTCATGATAGGTATAAAGTAGAGGTGAGCTTTATTCACCGCTGTTAAATAGCGAATGGTGCTCATTCATTTTATTAAAATCTATTGAATTGAAGCTGCTCCACACACACTTCATTTACACATTCTGCCCCAATGCACAGTTTCATCTTTGCCACAGGTTTTCAAAGTATCAGAAAATAAAGTCCATTTATTTTTTTTCCAGAATCCTAGTGAAATATTGTTTTTGCTTTGTACCTTGAGGACTTCAAAACAAACTCGTTCAGTCTGAAAATTACTTCTCCAAAGAACCCAAGTAATGCTGAAATAATGATTCATTATTAAATGTGTCCAATAAAATATAATAATGTGGGAATTAAATACCATTATAAAATGTGTACCTGGTGGGAGCTTTAATCTTAGATTTAAGTCAGGTTCCTCATTAAGTTATATTCTTGTTAAATGAATACTGTTTTGAGCTAGCGGGATGCACTTTAAACGAATTGGCTGTACCATTATATTTTTTTAATGCTCAGGAAAAGCTATGCAGTATGTTGTCGTTTCAATCCTAATTACCTTTGGAGTGTGAAACTCTCTGGAGAGTTACACATTATATCTAGTCCTTAAGTACTGTGTGTGTTAATGAAATAACATAAGGGATCCTTAGCCTTTGGGTATGAGAGCTTCTTGAAAAGATAATTAGGAGAGGGACTTAGCACAGCTTCTTGTCTAGTATTTGTCTATGACCCGAGGAATTTCCCATTGTGGACTTTTTTTGTTTGTTATCAGAATGTTAATTTAAGTTTAGACTTCTTATTTGCATGTACATCATAGGAAATGCTAATAGTCTTTTATTCACCTGCACTTTTGGAGAGAGCTCGTTATAATCTACATGCTGAAGTGCTTTAAACTTTTTGAAGCTTGCATGCATTTCAAATTATCTCTAATGTTAATTGTTGAAATCCTCTTCTGATTTGTAAACTAGCAATTCCCTAACTCGTTTCCCCTAACTTGAAAAATATCTCTAATATCGCATAATACTCGGAGCAAACTACTGCAGATGCTGGAATCTGTACTGAAAACAAAAAATGCTGGAAATCGCAGCAGGTCAGGCTGCATCTGTGAAGAGACAGCATTCTCTGATGAAGAGTCATCTAGACTTGAAACATTAGCTTGCTCTCTCTCCATGGATGCTGCCTGACCCGCTGTGATCTCCAGCATTTTTTGCTTTCAACACATTATATTAGCTTTGGTCTCAATATATAAGGCAGGAGGATGTAAAATGAAGGTTCACTGGATTGGTTTCTGGGATGCGAGGGTTGCATTCAGATGACAGACTGATAGTAAACTGGCCCAATACTCTCTGGAGTTTAGAAGACTAAGAGTTGACCTCACTGAAATATGCAAGATTCTTAGAGTCTTGTCAGGTAAGAAACTGAGAGGATATTCCCCCTGCCTGCAGCATCGAGGACATGGAGGGACCACCTCAGGATAATCATATAGGATTGACATGAGGAAGAATGTCTTCAATCAGGTGGCTGTGAAACTTTGGAATTCTTTACCCTTGACAGTTATAGCTTCTTCTTTCTTGAATAATGTCTCAGCTGGGATGAATACAGTTTTTGATCTCCGATGGAATTAAGAATATAGAAAAGGACAGGAAAGTGGAGTTGAGGCAAAAGAGCATATTGATAGGCAAAGCAGACTCAAGAGGCTATACACTCTTCTCCTGCTGCTATCTTTTTATGTTCTGACACCGGGTGTGGTGATTTAAGAGTGGAGAGACCATTTTGTGAATTTCTTTTTTGAATTTTTAAATTTGCATGATATTTATACTCACAACAAATTGGAGAATACTTACTATCCTGCACCTTATTTGCATTTACACACACACTGGGTTCTTACATTATGCATTGGATGTTGTTACGCTATTTCTTAGCTTTTAGTTGCGGTGTTTGGCACTGAGCATCAACATAGCTGACATCAATCTATCACTATAAACATTTGCATGGCGTCGCTGGCTGGCCAGATTTTCTTGCCCGTTCCGAGTTGACCTTGAGCTAAGTGGCTTGCTAGGCTGTTTCAGAGGGCAGAGTCAGCTACATTGCTGTGGGTCTGGAGTCACATGTAGGCCAGTTCAGGTAAGGATGGCAGATTTTCCTCTGTGAAGGACATTAGTGAAGCCAGGTGAGACTTCAGGACAATTGATAATAATTGTCATGGTCACCGAAATCAGCTCAACATTCCAGACTTAAAACCCAAATGGGTTTTTCCGACAATCAACAATGGTTTCACGGCCATCAGTAGATTCTTAATTACATATTTTTTATTATTGAATTAAAATTTCACTGTCTGCCTTTGGGGATTGGAACAGAGGTCCTATTTCCAGACTAATAGTCCAGCATTAATACCATTAGGCCATCATCTCCCCCTTTGGTTGACTTTCGGAAAAGCAGAGAGGACTTCTACTTTCTACACTGACTTTGTCATAGGATCATGTCATGTAAATAATTAACTATTTAATCTCATTCTTCTACGGTACCAAACTTATCCTTTTTCCATTTCAATGGTTTTTAAGTGAGTCTGGTGCTCTGGTTCTGACCAGCCTTGCTCATCGTTTGCCTCAGCTGTCAATCCCAAACTCTGCTTTCACAATCTTCCCCTAGCTCTCTATCCTACTCTTTTGATTTAATAATAAAAATATTCCAATTTTACTTTATTGCATTTAGTGTCTCACTCACATCTGAAAGGTTCCATCTGACGGACTCACTTTTTTTCTCAGGCTTAAGCACCTTACTAAGTGTATTCACTGTGATAACTCATCATTAAGATGGCTATAACCTCCAAAATTATACAAATGGTTTGGTCGGGGGTGGGGGGGGGGGGTAGAGAAGTGGCAAAAGGAATCAATTCAGAGAAATGTGAGGTAATCGGAGGGCAAATCAAGAAAGAGAATTCACAATAAACGGGAAGACATTGAGAGGGGCAGAGGAAGTGAGAGACCTTGGGTACATCTCCACAGGTGATTGAAAGTGTCAGAACAGGTTGGTAAGGTGGTAATGGAAGCATATAGAATGGACTAGGAAAAAATACAAAAGGAGAGATGGAATGTTAGAACTGTATAGAATGTTGGTTAATAAAATATTCTGTACAATTCTGGCCACCATATTATAGGAAGGCCATAATTGCACAGGAAAGAATGCAGAGGAGATTTACACGAATTTTGCCAGGGTTTGAACATTGCAAGTATGAAGAAATATTAGATAGGCTCAGGTTGTTTGCCATGGTATAGATGAGACTGAAGGTGACTTCACTGAAGTGGACAAAATAATGAGGGACTAATTGGACAGGGGAAACTGTTTCCCCAAGCAGAGAGGCCAAGTTCCAAGAGGCACAAATTTAAGATTATTGTTTAGAAGGGCTGGGGAAACTGAGGAACACTGAATCCAAATGGGGAGGCAATAATATCACTAGACTATTAATCCAGAGACCCTGGTAATGTCCTGGGGACCTTGGTTCGAATTCTGCCATGGCAGATGGTGTATGAATCCATTGTTGACTGGCCTAATGTCCTTAAGGGGAATGAATGCATCCTTGTATGGTCTCCATGTGACTCCAGACCCACAACAATGTGGTTGACTCTTAACCGCGCTCGGGTAGTAAACGCTGGCCTAGCCAGAGACACCTTCATTCTATGAATGAAAAAAACCAGAGTGAGACAAGTGTCTGGAACTCTCTGTCCAGTTTAATAGAAGATTCAGAAATTCTCCACTTGTTTATAAGAACCCTTTTCTGCACCTGAACTACACAACCTGCAAGGCTCTTTATCAGGTATTGGAAGCTGGGATTCAAATGGGCAGCTCATATTTATTTTTCAGCTAGCACCAACATTGATGGCCTGAATGACACCTTTTCCATGGTTCTACAAACATTACCAACCGATCTAAAGAATATTGAGATTCTAGATGAATGGTGTTCTCTGAGGGTATTTACAGCAGGAATTCACAGACATCAAAATGGTGAATATTATTGACCCTTTTGAGAGCAAGTATATCAATTTTACATCAAAACACAAAATGAGAATGTTTTAACACAATTGAGATATTCTGTACAAACTGTCATCTCTCTTAGTCTTCATTGTTTTAATAGAATCTAGTTTATGATAAACGTTAAGGATATAGCAGTCCAATTCATGCATTAACGCTGGAGAAAGAAACATGAGAATTTTGCTTATATATTGTATGTACTCAGCAGTTTCATTGTCATTATCAACAAAATAGTAACTAGGAAATAGTGAGGACTGCAGATGCTGGAGAGTCCGAGTTGATAAAGCATGGCGCTGGAAAAAGCACAGCAGGTCAGGCAGCACCCAAGGAGCAAGAGCATTAATGTTTCCGACCAAAGAAGAGTATTGCCTGAAACATCGACTCTCTCGCTCCTCGGATGCTGCCTGACCTACTGTGTTTTTTTCCACAGAACTTTATCAACTCAACAACACAGCCATGAATCCAGCTCCAGAGGACAATCAAAAAAACAATGCGAATTCTCTCATTACCCTTACAGGATGTCCCTGTCTAGATATGGATCCAAGTCAGACTAAATCAATCAGGTGTTTGCTTCAATCTGCAGTGTATTCTCAGGGCACCCCTTGTCTGGGTTCTCATTTGGTGCAGCATCTAATTTCAGTGTCTTTTAGGCTGACTGAGGCTGGGGATGGTGCAAATTAACCAAACTCCCGTAAGAACAACAGCCTCTATTTGGAGATGCCAAATTGACTTGAATTGAATTTATTGTCACATGTACCGAGGCACCTGCCTCCAATCTTGCCTGGGTCTCAGCAATCTGGAAACATAGAAAATAGGAGGTAACTTGGCTATTACGATCTTGGCTGATCATTCAACTCAATAGCCTATTCCTGCTTTCCCCCATATCCTTTAATCTCTTTAGTCCCAAGTGCTATATCCAAATCCTTCTTGAAATCATACAGCGTTTTAGCCTCATCTGCGTCCTGTGGTAACGAATTCCACAGACACACCACTCTCTGGGTGAAGAAACTTTTCCTTATCTCAGTCCTAAATGTTTTACCCTGTATCCTTTGACTGTGACCTCTGGTTCTCCTACAGAAGAACTTTCTAGTCAATAGATTATTCAATGATGGGAACACCATCAAATGCAGATGGTTAAGTTCTCCGTATTTGGAGATGGTCATTGCTTGTTATTTGTATGGCAAAAATGTAACTTGGAATATATCAGACCAAATGTGGACGTTGTCCCAGCTTTGGCCGATGTAGTTTGAGCCCCCCATCACTGAAAACCATTCAATTTTTAAGTTCCTATAGGAGTTTAATGAGCTGTTAATTGGTGCTGAAGGTGGTTCCTGTTCCTTCATTCCAGCCACAACCAAACACCAGAATATTAAAACCTTTCAAAATGTCCCACAGGTATTTGGAATCCCAAAATCCCAGGAAACTGAGCCCACACCAGATCCCAACAGTATGTGAAATTCAGTCCTAAATTTATCAGGCAAAATGTTTTAAAGGGAAGTTAATATTCCTTGATGCTATTCTATAGATGGTTTATTGACTAAACCATAAAAATAAATTGAATGAGGCTGCATCACTGTTAAAATCGGGTGTCGTTTCAGCATTTCGACATGTACAGGTTTCCTATGAACAAAATCTTGAATCCTTTACTGTGCTATTTTTCAGTCTATAAGCCCAGGCCTAACAACCAGCCTATAGTATATTTCCTCATTCTGTTCATTCTCATCACAGCCTGCATTCAGATTGTAGAAGGAAATATGCATCAGGAAAATTTGTACAGGTTAAGTTACTTGGTAAGAATTATTTACCAAATAATTCATACTGAGAACGTCATAGCAAGGTCAAAAGTTTTATAGCTTTGCAAAACGAGAAAGCTTGGAATTAGCTGTAATGATTTTATATAACCTCTTTAGAATCTGTTTTGTACAGATGAGCACATTACCTTTTGCTTGATAAGTCAAAAAAGTCTCTTCAATAGATTTTCAGGGCACAATGATGTGCACCATTAATGTTAAAGTTTAACAACATAAGCATGACATGATACAACCATTTATTTCAAGTAAATAATCATCTAGTTTGACAAATTTTGAACCCTGTCAGTAAATTGTTAAGGTTGGATTGTTACAATTTTTGGATATATTTCCCATTAATAAAACTGTTCCCTTGCAATGGTTTCTTTACATGCTTCGGTTCTTCAAGTTGTGTAATATGCATTGAAACAACAAAGAAAATTCATTAGGATGGATATTTCCTTTGAATATAATAGCTAGCTCTGACTGTAACCAGCAAGTGTAACGTAGTAACCTTTCCAAAATAATCCAAACTCAGGTCCCATATGAGATACAACTGGCTGAAACAATTACACACAAAAAAAACATAGTCCTGGTGTATTTGTTTCCATGCCAGAGAGAACCTGTCTGTGAATCTACAGCCCATGGAGATCGCTATAATTAACTAGCTCCTATTAAGGAGCTGCCCACAGCACAATGTCAGTTTGAATGAAGAATTGACAGGTATTGTGTCTTCTGGTTCCCATATGTTAAAAATAATCACAATTTAGACTTGGGAAGCTTAGCGATCTTTGTGATTATTACAGAGCTGTCTATATTTGGTCTTGTCGTGTTATACGGTGCATGACTACCCCATGCAACAGTGATATTGATCCCTGGAACACTTACACATAACAATCGGTTCCAGGCTAATCAATATCTAACCTTTTTCAGGCAGTGCAACAATATGTAAGACCAGCAGTTCCAGCAACATGTGAGTGTTGAGTGGCCACTCCTGTAGTTGGTATTGTCCTTTAGGCCGTGTTATACAACAGCTAAAACATTGCTAAATGTTATATAGTTCCTTTGGCCACAATGTAAACTTGGGTCTCAGGTTAGGTCCAATATCAATCATTTAGCAGGCCTGTACAAGCCACAGTTAATATTTAGTCAAGAAAAGAGTGGTGCTGGAAAAAGCACAGCAGGTCAGGCAGTATCCAAGGAGTAGGAAAATTGACGTTTCGGGCAAAAGCCCTTCATCAGGAATGATTCCTGATGAAGGGCTTTTGCCTGAAACATAGATTTTCCTGGTCCTTGGACGCTGCCTGACCTGCTGTGTTTTTTCCAGCACCACTCTAATCTTGACTCTAATCTCCAGCATCTGCAGTACACACTTTTGCACAGTTAATATTTCAGCCAACCTCATGTCCCACACCCTAATCCTATCACAGACAAAGGAAAGGTAAGGGAGGTCTTAGACGGGGTCTGCGAGGAGGTGGGGGGTGGGGGGTGTGTGTGTGTGGGCAGAACCTCCATCTCTTACAACCTGGCCTCCCATTCAGGAGATTTTCTTTAGAGTGACCAAGGCATTTTTCATCAAGTGCTGGGGAAGGTTGGGAACCCTGGCCTGGTCTTCGCTTCTTTTTATTCACCACAGAATTTAAACCTCACTAGATAAATCAGCATTTATTGTCCATTCCGAATTGCCCTTGAGAAGGTGGAGGTGAGCTGTCCTCTTGAACTGCATACGGTGAAGGCACAGCCAAAATGCAGTTGGGAAGGGTGTTCCAGGATTTTGACCCTGCAACAGTGAAGGGACAGCAACAATATTTCAAGTCAGGGTGGGTGTGTTGCTGAAAGAAACTTGCTGCTGGAGGTGTCCTTCTGTATCTACTGTCTGTGTCCTCTTAGATAAATGATGTGGAGGAGCTGGTGTTGGACTGGAGTGGACAAAGTTAAAAATCACACAACGCCAGGTTACAGTCCAACAAGTTTATTTAGAAGTACAAGCTTTCAGAGCACTGCTCCTTTGTCAGATAGCTAGCTGACAAAAGAACAGCACTCCGAAAGCTTGTACTTTAAAATAAACCTGTTGGATTATAACCTGGTGTTGTGTGATTTCTAACTTTTTTGATAAAGATCAAATTCTGACTCATCAGCTTCTATGACAAGAGGAGGCCAGAAGTGTCTCCTTTTTATAAGTGTTTGATTTACACTAACTACTTGACATTAGACAAAATACAAACAGAGATCACCCTACTTCTCAATTCTTGAAAGTCATGACAAAATTTGGTTTTTAAATTCAGAAGTAATATTATGAAAACTGCAAATAAAATGCAACATGAGGTGGCAGACCCCCCCCCCCCCCCCCCAAGGTGAGGTTCACTATTCCAATTTTGCACAAACTGATTACTTCTCTTTATAAGGCACTGGTAGATAAATAGGATAATTTCATTTCCGCCAAGTGTCCCAATTAGTTGACTTAATCCATGGAGATTTACAATCACATAAAGACATGCCTGCTTGATTTTGAATGTTGATTTATGCCTTGCTATCATTTTCCCTTGGGCATGTCTAACACATTCTCTTTGATGGTGCAGGTGCTGGGCGTAAGATGCCTCTCATCAAGATTTCAAACAACAGCCGTTAACAATCCATCATCCATTGCAAGATTGCTGCAATTTAAGAAATATTCTATAATCAATGATTTTCCTAACTGCAATATTAATCTCAACAAGTTTGCATGAATTAATCTCCGGATGTTATATGTTGGGAAAGTTGGAGTAATTTTGAAAGCTTGCTCAGTGTGTAACATCTCCCTATGTAAATGTTTTTCTTTTGTTCTTGGCAGTATTGCGATTGAATTGAAAAGTTGCCACATTAGAACAAGAGTTACATTGCAGCATCTTCCAAGGTGGTCAGATCTGAATCAACTTAAGATCCCTGTAAAATCCAGTGGCAAAGATTTGGAGCCCAGGCTTGTCACCTGATAAAGGAGCAGCGCTCCGAAAGCTTGTGATTTTAAATAAACCTATTGGACTATAACCTGGTGTCATGTAACTTCTGATTTTGTCCACCTCAGTCCATCATCATTCTCACCACATTGTGTCCGTCATTTACCGAGATGTTTCCCAAGCGCTGTGAAAATTACTGACTGGAAATGAGAGCAGCTCAAAACACTGAATAAAAACAAAATCAAACAGAAAGGGCTTGCAATTCTTTTTCAAGCATTTCTTAACCTCAGGGCATCCCAATCACAATTGATTATCACTTACAGCTGATCAAGCCCTCCTTTGTTGAAGTGTAAAGTGCTGTTGCAAAGTAGGAATTGTGACACACAATCTGTGCACTGCAAGATCACACAAACAGCACAATGATAACAACCAGATTATCTGTTCCTGTGATGCTAGTTCCCTCACTGCAGCATTCTCATGGCTACTGCTGTATGTCCAGATGTTATACATTGGAAAAGATGGAGTTATTTTTGAAAGCTTGCTCAGTTATGTCTGTTATGTCCCCCTATGTAAATCTTTTTCTTTCGTTCTTGGCAATATTATTATTGGATTGAAATGTTGGCACATTAGAACAAGAGTTACATTTCAACAAATTCCAAGATGATCAGCAGAAATTGCTGGGATTTCTCATGCCGGCTCCGGTAGCTGTTTTTTGTCGGCACCAGTCAGTCCGTGACTCCAGGCTGTGTTTCCTTCAGCATCATGGTGGGTGCGGTCCGGGATTCCAACAGGGAGTCAGGTCCCCAAACCCAGAGCCATGAAATGGATGAAGTGGACATTGATTTAAATTCTCTATTTTTTTAATGACATTTTTTTCTTTATTACATTATCACGGAAGGACTGTAATGCTGAACATTTTTTCTTAAGAATTTGTACTCAAGATTCTGTAGCTTGGTATGTTTGTACCCAAGATGATACCGTTAAGTGGCAACTTGTGAACATTTCACTGTACTCATGTGACAATAAAGCTAATTCAGTTCAATTCAATTCAATTCATCGAAAAGGTGCTGTATTGTGGACGGAAATGAAGAGGGATCATGAGATTGCCATTACACTGTACAGATTCTGGATCAGTGGTGCTGGAAGAGCACAGCAATTCAGGCAGCATCCGAGGACAGGCCGAGTGGGCATAGCAGCAGCACTCACAGTAGATGTGAGATAGAAGGGGGAAATGGAGCAGGGTGCGGGTTAGAGAAGAACTTAGAGGAGTGTCAGTGTTAACTAAGAAGGTGGGGAGGGAGATGTCAGCCAAAGTGCATGGATGGAAAGATTGCTGCAATTGACTTTTGAAAATGGAGTTCAATGCAGCTAAATGTGAGGTGATGCACTTTGGGAAGAATAACAGGCAGGCAGAGTACTCAGTCAATGGAAAGATTCTTGGTAGTGTGGATGTGCAGAGGGGTTTTGGAGTCCATGTACATAAATCCCTGAGAGTTGCCACCCAGGTGGATAGTGCTGTTAAGAAGATATACGGTGTGTTAGGTTTCATTCGTAGAGGGATTGAGTTCCGGAGCCGCAATATCATGCTGCAACTATACAAAATGCTGGTGCGGCCACACTTGGAATATTGTGTACAGTTCTGGTCACCATATTTCGGGAAGGATGTGGAAGCATCGGAAAAGGTGCAGAGGAGATTTACCAGGATGTTGCCTGGTCTGGAGGGAAGGTCTTATGAGGAAAGGCTGAGAGACTTGAACCTGTTCCCATTGGCAAGAAGAAGGCATAGAGGGGATTTGATAGAGACAAACAAGATGATCAGAGGATTAGATAGGGTAGACAGTGAAAGTCTTTTTCCAAGGATGATGACGTCAGCATGTATGAGGGGGCATAGCTACAAATTGAGGGGTGATAGATTTAAGACAGATGTCAGAGGCAGGTTCTTTACGCAGAGAGTGGTAAGGGTGTGGAATGCCCTACTGCCAATGTAGTTAACTCAGCCACATTAGGGAGATTTAAACAATCCTTAGATAAGCACATGGATGATGATGGGATAGTGTAGGATGGCGCGAGCTGAGAATAATTCACAGGTCAGCGCAACATCGAGTGGCGAAGGGCCTGTTCTGCGCTGTATTGTTCTATGTTCTATGTTCTTAAATTCTACTCTCACATTTTAAGGAGCATGCTATAAGACGTAAGACTTAGGAGCAGAACAAGGCCATTCAGCCCATCAAGTCTGCTCCACTTTTCAATGAGATCAGGTTGATCTAATAATTCTCATCTCCATATTCCTGTCTCATTCCCATAACCCTGATTCCCTCACAGATTAAAAACAATCTGTCTCAGCCTTGAGTATATTTAAAGACCCAGCCTCGAAGACAATTCTACAAAATCACTATTCTCTACAGAATAAAGTCCTCCTGCTCTCTGTCTTAATTGGGTGATCCATCACTCTGAGATTATGCCCTTTGGTCCTAGTTTCTCACACAAGGAGAAATTACTTCTCAATGTCCACTTGTCAGTATAGAGTCATAGAAATTTACAGCACAGAAACAGTCCCTTTGATTCAACCCGTCCATGCCGACCAGATATCCTTACCAAATCGAGTCCCATTTGCCAGCACTTGGCCCTTATCCCTCTAAACATTTCCTATTCATGTACCAACCAGATCCCTTTTAAATGCTGTAATTGTACCAGTCTCTACCACTTCCTCCGGCAGCTCATTCCATATGTGCACCAGTTGAAACTTTATTGCTGGAACAGCACAGCAGGTCAGGCAGCATCCAGGGAACAGGAGATTCGACGTTTCGGGCACAGGCCCTTCTTCAGGAATGGGCCTGTGCCCGAAACGTCGAATCTCCTGTTCCCTGGATGCTGCCTGACCTGCTGTGCTGTTCCAGCAATAAAGTTTCAACTTTGATCTCCAGCATCTGCAGACCTCACTTTCTCCCCATATGTGCACCACCCTCCGCAATAAAAAGTTGCCACTTAGGTTCTTTTTAAATCTTTCCCCTCTCACCCAAACCTATGCCCTCTAGTTCTGGACTCTCCTATCCCAGGGAAAAGACCTTGTCTATTTATCCTATCCATGCCCCTCATGATTTTATAAACCTCTATGAGGTCACCCCTCAGCCTCCGATGCTCCAGGAAAAACACCCCAGCCTATTCAGCCTCTCCCTATCGCTCAAATTCTCCAAACCTGGCAACATTCTTGTAAATAGTTTCTGAACTCTTTCAAGTTTCACAACATGCTTCTGAGGAAGGAGACAAGAATTGCATGCCATATTTCAAAAGTGGCCCAACCAATGTCCTGTACAGCCATAACATGACCTCCCAACTCTATACTCAATGCTCTGACCAATAAAGGAAAACATACCAAATGCCTTCTTTACTATCCTATCTACCTGTGACTCCACTTTCAAGGAGCTATTAACCTGCATTCCAAGGTCTTTTTGTTCAACAACACTCCCCAATATCTTACCATTAAGTGTGTAAGTCCTGCTTTGATTTGCCTTTCCAATGTGCAGCACCTCACATTTATCTAAATTAAACTCCATCTGGCTCTCCTCAGCCCATTGGCCCATCTGATAAAGATCCCATTGTAATCTGAGGTAACTTTCTTTGCTTTCCACTACATCTCCAATTTTGGTGTCATCTGCAAACTTACTAACCATACCTCTTATGCTAGCATCCAAATCATTTCTATAAATGACGAAAAGCAGTGGACCCAGAACCGATCCTTGTGGCACACCACTGATCACAGGCCTCCAGTCTGAAAGAAACCCTCCAACACACCCTCTGTCTTCTACCTTTGTGTTAGTTCTGTATCCAAATAGCTAGTTCTCCTTGTATTCCATAAGATCTAGCCCTACTAATCAATCTCCCATGAGGAGCCTTGTCGAACGCCTTACTGAAGTCCATATAGATCACATCCACCACTCTGCCCTCATCAATCCTCTTTATTATTTCTTCAAAATCTCAATCAAGTTTGTGAGACATCATTTCCCATGCACAAAGCCATGCTAACTAACCCTAATCAGTCCTTGTCTTTCCCAATACATGTAAATCCTGTCCCTCAGAATTCCCTGCAACAACTTGCCCACCACCGACGTCAGGCTCACCAGTCTATAGTTCCCTGGCTTATCCTTACCACCTTTCTTAAACAGGGGCACTACGTTAGCCAACCTCCAGTCTTGCGGCACCTTACCTGTGGCTATCGATGATGCAAATATCTCAGCAAGGAGCCCAGCAATCACTTCTCTAGCTTCCCACAAAGTTCGAGGGTACACCTGATCAGATCCTAGGGATTTATCCACGTTTATGCATTTCAAGCTATCTAGCACTTCCTCCTCTGTAATATGGACATTTTTCAAGATGTCACCATCTATTTCCTCACATTCTATATCTTCTATGTCCTTCTCCGCAGTAAACACTGATGCAAAATACTCATTTAGTATCACCCCATCTCATGCGGTTCCACACAAAGGCCGCCTTGCTGATCTTTGAGGGGCCCAATTCTATCCCTAGTTACCATTTTGTCCTTAATGTATTTGTAAAAACCTTTTGAATTCTCCTTAACTCTATTTGCCAAAGCTCTCTCATGTCCCCTTTTTGCCCTCCTGATTTCCCTCTTAAGTATACTGCTACTGCCTTTATATCTTCTAAGGATTCACTCGATCTATCCTGTCTGTACTTGACATATTTCCTGAAGAAGGTTTCCTGAAGAAGGGTTCATGCCCGAAATGTCGATTCTCCTGCTCCTTGGATGCTGCCTAACCTGCTGCAGCTCTGTACTTGACATATGCTTCCTCCTTTTTCCTGAACCAAAACCTCAATTCTCTAGTCATCCAGCTTTCCCTACACCTACCAGCCTTTCCTTTCACCCGAAGAGGGACACAGAGGAACCTCGATTATCCAGCATTCAATTATCCGAATTTCAAATTATCCAGACAAGATCTCAAGGTCCCGATGCTTGGCTAAACTGTGTTATCCAGCATTCGGTTATCCAAACATTCGATTATCCGAACAAAATGTGTCGTTCAGATAATCGAGGTTCCTTTGAATACTGTCTCTGAACTCTTGCTGTGTCATTTTGAAGCTTCCCATTTTCCAGCCGTCCCTATACCTGTGAGCATCTGCCCCCAGTCAACTTTTCAAAGTTCTTGCCTTCCTGAAGGACTTTATAAATTTGGGATTAAGTAGGCTCTATTTGTGCTTCTGGAAGCATGTGTTGTAGGCCACTGTCACAGACCCTATATCAGAGCTTTCGTAGGGTTCTGATCATGAAAACTCTGCACAACAGGAGCTTCACTCCCATATGTCAATGAGCTGAATATGTCAATGAGCTTATATAGTGTACTACCAGCTTGGGTACAAGGCCAGGACTCAGTGTATTCTCATCCTAAATCATTTTCCATCTTTCCAGTATAACACTATCAAATATATGTTGAGGAGTTTTCAGTGAAAAGACTAATATAATTTGCATCAATGACCTGTCCCATTATTGTGGTTTTTCCTCCTGCTCCTCAGTGTGGGGTATACTCAAAGCGACTTTGGTCTAGGCAATGGATTTCAACCTCTCCCTTTCCCTCTTCTGCCTCCTCTGTGATATTATTCAGCAGCAAGGGTTTGCCTTTCATATGTTTGTTGATAGCATTCCCCAGAAATTTCAGAAACGTCTGACATCAAGCTGGGAATTGCCACAGCTCCATCCATTCGAACATCAAAATGCCCAAAGCTATTTCTTTGGTCCCTGCCATGAACCAGGCCCTCTTCTGTTTGACTTCATCTGCTTTACTGATTGCTCAGTTAGCGTGCTCTATCCTCAAGCAACTACCTTCTGATCTGAGCAGCAGCACGGCCCAAATTCCATTGCAGATTTGCACCAAGACTGCTTACTTTGCAGCAACATTGCTTGCTTCTCTCCCAACTCCTTCTGCAAATAGTTAGCACAAGTAGTTAGTGGTTGGCACTGCTGCCTCACAGCACCAAAGACCCAGGTTTGATTCCAGCCATGGTGACAGTCTGTGTGGAGTTTGCTCGTTCTCCCCACGTCTGTGTGGGTTTGCGCTGGTGGTCCCATAGCCCAGTGATGTGTCAGTTGGGTGGATTGGCCATGCTAAATTGCCCCATAGTCTCCTGGGGTGTGTAATCTAGGTGGATTATCCATGGGAATTGCAGGGTTACAGGGGTAGGTTAGGAGTGGGTCTGGGTGAGGTGCTGTTCAGAGGGTCAGTGTAGACTCAATGGGCTGAATGGTGTCTTTCCTCACTGTAGGGATGCTATGACTCTTTGACAAGGGAGGTCTTGGGGTGCAATGAACAGAAGCATAGGTACAAGGTCCACCTGAAGAGTGAAAAGCCATGAGACGTGTATCAGAAAGTGGTCCAACCGGTTGGTTACCAATCTGTAAATCATTCCAACATAGCAGGCAGTTAGACTGGGAGAGTCTCCTGGTCAATCTGAACCATGTAGTAATAGCTGAGCAAGAGCCTACTCAAAATGGAAGGCACTACATGCTGTTTTTTGCCATCAACAAGCATCATCCTTCTTCTGAGGCACATGCCCATCACTCAAATCCTTGCCAACATACGCTTGTTTTTTATTTCTCCCTGCCGAAGTTTTCAAATGTCCACCAATCCCATAAATGTGCTCTTGTACCTTTGTGTCCTGATTTGTGCCTATGATTGCCATAGCGATCCTTCCCTGTGCAATCTCCACCTCTTTGCATCAATTTTACCATCAATTCGCACCATTCCCAGTCCCAAACTCGGGAACTGGCTCCCTAAACTCCTCCTCCTTATTCCCTTTCATGACTCGCACATTCAACTCCTTTTTTATTCCCCTGTCTTAATTATGCCATGTTTTGGCTGGTGTGTAAGATGCGTGAGAAGATCAGGGAGTTCTCCCATTGTCCTGGTGAATATTATTCCTCAAATGACACCCAAAATTTTGATTTGATCACTTAAATCACTGCTGTTCCTGAGAGCTTGCAGTGAGCAGATTGGCTATCCCCATTGCTTCCAACATTGTAACAGTGATTAAAATTTTATTTTACGACAACTTCATTGACCGTCCTGGGCGATTGTGAAGTTATGAATGCCTGCCTTGCTTCCTATTGCTACAAATGCATGGCATAAACATTAGTTGGATAAGCTGCACAATCCCTGTTGTACGGGCAGAGTAAGTGGCAGGCAGACTTATGACAACAGTGCATCTATCTAATTCCCTGGTAACCTAGTGAGCAGGATGACAAATTAGCTTATGGTAATGATACACACAGACGTTCATTGGCAGCCAAGTGACTGGGTGGGAGTTAACCTCAAGAGAACAAGTATGTCTGTATGATCTGTGCTGGTTTAGACAGGAGTACAGCATCTGGTTTTATTACCAGTCTGTGTGAGCCAAGAGCAAAGGACAATTCTTTCTGAGCATTCTACACTTAAGCACTGATTAAGAAATTGCGTGTGCTCTAAATTTTGATTGAATGTTCATTTGTTAATGTAAATAACAAGCTTTCAGTTCAAATTTTGATTCAAATTCAGTGGACATCAAATTTTCCATCCCAGATAATGTATCTAAATCTAAGACGAACATTGGTTGACCACTTTGATGAGATGGAAGAGGAATTTAGCACTTAGTCACAGCATACTAATGAAGAGTTGATTGATGGTTCAAAACTTAATGAAAAATTCAATTCTTTCAGTCACATGTAGCTGCCTCAGAGTTTAACAAGTAGATTCTCTGCCAAAAAAATATAACTTCAATAAAATCTATTCTCAACTAGTAAAATGGAATGATTTGACCTGGTTTTGTAAAGGATGAATGAATCCTTCACTGGGCATCTCCCACTGCTCTTCATACTGGGCAGCCTACAAAATGAGATCAGTAATATATCGGGCACTTCCAGAGATTTATTGCAGATTGGAGCATTATTGCATGACCCAAATGTCAGAAAGCTAGTTGTCACACTCTTCTGACTTGTGCCTTGGGTGTTTTTTCCACACAGATCCTTTTTGAATGTGTCAAATACATATCTCGTTCCACAAAATTTTAACCCTCTCTGTCCTCAGTGAAAAACGGAGCTTTACATTGTCTCATTTCTCTCTGTCGATTCTGATGGTATGGACCCCATGCATCAGCAAGGCAGGTTTCTGCTACTACAAGTCTACAATGGGCTAGCAAGAAGACTAGTTGTTCATGTTACGGTAGAATTTTCAACTACCTGCACTCTTTTGTAAGAGTAAAGAGCCAATAATATCTCCAAAGTATTTCTTTTAGATCAATTTCCTGTTGGACAGTAATTGGATAAGGTGAGTTTTTATGCCAATTGAAAGACAGCCAAGTTCTTCAATTCTAGCCAGACATTTACAGATTCAAATCTGCACACATGCTGATATAGTCAAACCAAGAGTAATTCAGACTGGTTTTGAACAACATGAAAGAGAAAGAATGGTGCGCAGAGGAATTAGGCAGGTCTGGAAGAAATAAAAAACAAGTTATTTAAAGACTATCAGTACGTGCAGAGTCAAGTATTTCACTCAGCAACTGTATTTTTCCTGGCAAAATCCTCCACTCATACGGAGAACTGACAGGACAGTTTATAATAGCGATTTTGTGCAAATATGGCCACTAACAGTCCTGGAGGTCTTTGTTTCTTTGATCTCTCTAGCTGTCCTGTCTCTCTGGTCTAAAATTCTCCTTAAGTCTCAACATTTCATTTTGAAACTTAAAAATGTTTCCATTGTTTAAACTCTCCACTTTCTGTTATTCCTTGTGAGCTGTTTAGAACTAGACCTGAATTTTTGGCATTTTTTATGCTTTTCACTAATTTTATTCTTTGATGCCACAGGGAGATTAACTTTACGAACCACATACACATCACGGGAAGAAATAGGCCAGTCGGCCCCGCGAAACCGTTCTGTCAATCAACAAAATCATGGGTGATCTGATAACTCCATGTTTCCAATAACCTTTCACCTCCTTGCTGATCAAGATCTACCAGGCATCTATCTTATACAAGACTGGCACATCGAAAAAATTTTATCTCCCAGCCCAGAAGAAACAATATTCAGCAAAGATAAGTGCAATGAAGACTTGCGTTGAAAGAGCCACAGCTCACAGAATCAGTCACAGGTATCTCCATATCGCTACAGCAACTCATTGCCTGCAAAATTATGGATTTCTGACAACTGGACTTCAACAGTTACTCTCCATTGCACACCATATTCGCTCAGTACCTGGCAATTCAGCAATAGATTTATGACTGAAATATAAAGAGGCAACATCTCATTTCCCAGTCCCTCCCATTGAAGGTAACAGGAAGTTTTTGGTGTTCATTTGCCCTTCTACATAATCTCCTGCGAATCCACTGTTCAGCCCTGGGGCACTGACGTAAGGCTGGCACTAGTTTTTTAAAATTTGTTCAAGGATCTGAGTGTCACTGGCAAAGCCAGCATTTATAGCCCTTGCGCAGGTGATCGGGACTTACTTCCATAAACTGTTGCAGTCCATGTGGTGGAGGCACACTCGGAGTTAGGACTGGTGTTCCAGGATTTGACCCAGTCACATTTAAGGAGCTATGATATTCTTCCAAGTCAGAATGGCGTGTGGCTTCGAGGGAACTTACAGGTAATGCTGTTCTCATGCACCTGCTGCCCGTGTCCTTCTGGTGGGTAACATGAATTTGGAAGGTGGTGTCAAAGGAACCTTGGTGAGTCGCTGAGTTCACCTTGTAGCTGGGACACATTACCATCATTGTGTTAATGATGAAGGTCGTGATGAGGTGACAACCAAGTGAACTGCTCTGTACTCTTCCCCACTTCCCCACAAACTGAAAGGTCTGTGGACAATGCAGGAAAGTTTTGTTTTAGTTCACAGAGCACCTGCCTCAGTATGATCTGTTTCTATCTGGTCCTCCCAGATCCATCAGTTGCTAGGCATCCTCGGTATCTGCAGCTTGAGATGTGTGCAACAGCGTATGGAGGATGTTGAATGTTTACATGATAAATATGAACTGATCCTTTACCCATTCTGATGGACCTGCAGTGAATCAGCAGCAGAATCATATATCATGTATATCTATGTTATTTGTCCAGGAAGGAATAACCTCTAATATTTGGCCACTAGTGCCTTTTTCACAGTGATTTGATTCGATAAAGTGCAATATCTATTAGTTGTTGCTAAATGTCTTGGGGACAGTTTGGAAATAAATGCTATGTATTAATAGTGGATGCTTACTAAGTGAGCAGCAAATATCTAATGACAGCAAATGGATTGTTGATTCTTTCTGTACTTTCCTTATTATTGTAAAGATCTCAACAGATTGATTCTGCTGGCAAAATGATATTTGATTCAAAAGAGCTTCAGAATCCCCAACTGTCACATTGTGTTACTTGGTAATGAAGACTTATCTTTTCTAATTCTGTTTAGGTCAATATAAAACTCTGCAATATTTAATTAAAATGTTCACATGTTGACAGTGAGGTGTATAAAAGCTTCTGGTACAAGATTAGTGTTATTTGCATCTATTATGGACTGTTCTATACACAATTATCATTATCTTCTCACTCTGTGAAGAAACCAGGATGATTTTTTAAAATTAAGAATTTCTGAATTCGATATCTTCATTAACCCCTTTCTTGTCCTCCTGCACTTTCAATTGTAGTTCTAATAAACTTTGTGAAAAATACGCTAAAATTCAGAGCCCGTCTCTGACTATGATAATTAATTCCAAGATATAAATAGCTGTACTGATATCAGGAACAGAAATCATAACTTTCTTTTCATCTCAGTGGGCTTTCTAATATGCAATAAAATAATTCCTTTGTGCAGTGAGGAAGCTTGTGTGAGTTGGCAATTAAGAAATGACATTTAATGGGTTTTTCTGACCTTTACCCCTTTCCCAGGGACATCCATTTTACTGGGGGCAAGGGTCAGGAGCAAAGGGTTAGAGATGCAGACCACAGAATCCTTGGCTCTAATGCATAGTCTGAAGATTTCTGGGTGGGGGTATCTTGTCAATGTGTTAATGGTGATGCTCAAGTAATCAAGACCTCATCAGAGATTGAGTATTTCTGTGAATTGGTTTATTTAAATCATGTTATAAGATGTGAACAAGTATTACAGCAAATGAACTAAATTCCGTGTGTGTGCAGCTTGCAAAGCGACAGCAGATTAACTACTAGGCAGAGTCACAGCATTGTATACACACAGCTCAGGGTATTCTAATGGGTGACCTTCCTGAAAGCCCAAGTATACCTACAACATGGGGAGTGAGGGGAGGTCATGGGGAATCAATCTATGCCTGGGAAGGTACAGAATGTTTACATGAGGTGTATGAGATGGGAGTGGAAGGGACTGGTGTGACATTGCTCATTTTCCCCCTCGTCCCACCACATCAATTTCCAATACCTTGTCTGACTGGACAGGGTGAGAATGAGGGCAGGGGTGGGGCTGGGAGAGTGGACAGACCTCATGATGCTGTTGCTTGACCTGATCCCTGCTGATCAGTAAACACATGCAGCTCATGTTCTGATTTGAACTCCCTTCCTCCCAAATCTATAAATAGAATCACGCTTGTGGGTTTCTGATGTGGAGTGATATTTACATAAAACCCAACAGCCAAGAATCATCCTTTGAGTGCACCTGTCTATTCTAAAGTGTATGATCCTCTTGAGTCTCTTCCTACCTTCCCAACCTTACAGCACATACTTCCATCCTGTTCTCTCTCATGTGTAGCCCTAACTTCTCTCTAAAATGCTTCTCTGCTAATCTCCTCAACTATCCTTGTCGGACTGGGCTCCTACTCTAAGAATTCTCTGTGCCCTGGAGTTCCTTCTGGATTTTAAATTGGAATAATTCACAAATTTCTTGCCCAAGATTTTCTCTGTATTTTTGTCTTCTAAACACCTGAAAGGACTTGATCGCCACTGACTGTCCAGGTCTTATACCCAGTGCTGAGTCTTCAAGCTCTTTATTATCATAGAAACCCTAGAGTATGGAAGCAGGTCATTCAGCCCATTGAGTCCACACTGACCTTCCAAAGAACATCTCAACAGGCCTATCCCCAAAGCCTATCCCAGTAACCCTGCATCTTCCCTGGTTAATTCACCTAGCCTGCACAACCCTGGACACTACGGGACAATTTAGCATGGCCAATTCTCCTAACCTGTCATACCAGGTCACAGTGAATTCCAGTGATTCTGGGTTTCAATGAAGGGTGTTTGTCTGGTGCACTGCACGTACTGAACTCTCGGACAAAGCAGGAGAAGGCAGTCAGAAAATCTGTCCCCTTGATATTTTCCTTTTCTGTAGTGGAATTTAACATTGAGGCGAAATTCATGTCCCACTTGCTGAAAAATTGATGTGAACTCTATTTCAAGAGGTTGAACACAATTTTGTAAGAATCTTGCACTCACCCTGGACAGCTTCGAACCCTCCTGTCAAATGCTGGGTGGAAATCCCATCCTTTGACATCACCCCAGCCAATCAGAACTTGCCTACTGTACAGTAACAGCAGCACCATCACAAGTGGTGGCCACTGCTGGTATTGCATTGAGGCTATCACTGTGCTAGCGTCACCAATGGATCCCTGGAGAGAGGTAAGTGTGGGATATGAACCCATGTTCCCAGAGCATTAGGCTTGCAGTCTGGATTACCAGTCCAGGGACATTACCACTGTACCACCTCCTCCAGATTTCTATCGCCATTCCTTCACTGTTGTTGGGTCAATATCCTGGAACTCCCTCCCAGAATATCACCAACAGCAGCAATTGAATATAGCAGTTCAAAAAGGCAGCTCACCACCACTTTCTCATGGGCAATTATAAATGAACAATAAATGTTGGTCCAGTCAACAGCACCTACATCTCATGATAGAATAAAAAACACTCTTGGTTTAGCTCAATAGTATAAACACCTAGATATATACCCACAGAATCGTTACCACATTTTGAAGGTCTTTCCTTAATTCTGCTAAATTATTCCTGAAATAATGATTGCTTTCAAAGTTCAGTCAGAGATTCCTTTATCACCCAATTGGCTTTTTTTTACAACCTCATATCAAGTTAGGATTTGTTTAATATTAATGTGTTTCTTGTATCAGTTCTGAGAAATGTTTGAATGTAGTTGCTGTAGTTTTGAAAGTGACTGTCTGTCCACAGTAATCAATCCAATATATTTTAGCCATGGTCTGTGTTGTGCTCCGAGGGGTCCTCTGTTGCAAAGTCAGTGTAAACTGCTGTCCCTTTCCCAAGATCAGAGGCAAGTACCAAAGTGCTGGAGTGGAGTCCTCCTGTACTTTATATCCAATTTCTGATGCAAATTTGCCATGGACACCACTTGGAAATTCTCTATCCTGTTAGGGAAACCTCTTCCAGTCAAAAGATACAGTAGGACATAGACAGATTTGGGCAGAGAAATGGCAGAACGAGTTTAATCCAGAAAAATGCAAGGTGACGCATTTTGGAAGATCAAATTCAGGTGTGAATTATAGAATAAATGGAAGAACATTTAGGAGCACTGACATACAGAGGGATCTGGGTGTATAGGTCCACAGATCCCTGAATGTGGCAACACAGGTGGATATGGTGGTTCAAGAAGGCATACAGCAAACTCGCTTTCATTGGCTAGGCCAGTGAATATAACAGTTGGCAAGTTATGTTACAGCTGTAGAAAACTTTAGTTAGGCCACATTTGGAATATTGCATACAGTTGTGGTCACCACACTACCAGAAGGAGGCTGATGATTTGCAGAGATGCAGAGAAGGTTTACCAGGATGTTGCCTGGTCTGGAGGGTGTTAGTTATGTGGAGAGGTTGGATAAACTCGGATTGTTTTCACTGGAAAGACGAAAGTCGAGAGGCAGCCTGATAGAGGTCTACAAAATTATGAGAAACATAGATAGGGTGGATAGTCAGGCTTTTTCCCATTGTGGAAAGGTCAACTATAAGATGGCACAGGCACAAGATGAGAGGAAGAACGTTTGGGGGAGAAGTGCAGGGAAAATGTTTTACCCAGACGGTGATGGGTTCCTGGAATGCACTGCCAGTGGAGGTGGTGGGAGCAGGCACTTTAGCAACGTTTAAGATGGTCACATGAACATGAGGTGTACAGAGGGATTGACACTGCGCTTGGGCAGGTATAAATATGAGCTAGGAATTGGCATTGGCTTGGAGGGCTGAAGGGCCTGCTACTGTGTTGTATTATATTGTTGTTGTGGTTCTGTTCGCCGAGCTGGGAATTTGTGTTGCAGACGTTTCGTCCCCTGTCTTGGTGACATCCTCAGTGCTTGGGAGCCTCCTGTGAAGCGCTTCTGTGATATTTCCTCTGGCATTTATAGTGGTTTGTCTCTGCCGCTTCTGGTTGTCAGTTCCAGCAGTCTGTTGCAGTGGCCGGTATATTGGGTCCAGATCGATGTGCTTATTGATTGAATCTGTGGATGAGTGCCATGGCTTTAGGAATTCCCTGGCTGTTCTCTGTATAACAAGCATATGACAAGCAACATGAATTTGACTGGGACAACACTACTATTATAGGACAAGCCAAACAGAAAACAGCCAAGGAATTCCTAGAGGCATGGCACTCATCCACAGATTCAATCAATAAGCACATCGACCTGGACCCAATATACTGGTCACTACAGCGGACAGCTGGAACTGACAACCGGAAGCGGCAGATACAAATCACTATAAATGCTGGAGGAAACATCATAGAGGCGTTTCACAGGAGGCTCACAAGCACTGAGGATGTCACCTAGACAGGGGACGAAACGTCTGCAACACAAATTCCCAGCTCGGCGAACAGAACCACAACAACGAGCACCCGAGCTACAAATCTTCTCCCAAACTTTGTATTATATTGTATATTGTATTTATATCGTAGGGCATTTTCATTTAGAAGTGATTAAAAAAGTCACAGAAAAAGGATGCAAGCTCCTGCAAATCTATCCATCTCCCATTCTATCACCTCTGTCCTTCCCACTGTTGATAAATATTTGAAGGAATAACTAATAAATTCCTACAGATTTAGAGAATGCTGGGAGGTAAAGTGGGTTTTGCCTCCAGCAGGATACTTTTATCTGATGTGGCAATGTTTAAGTTATGCTTCATAACATGGCGGACCGCAGTGTAGGATTCGCTTGAAATCAGATTCAAGGAAGTATTGAAAGTGGTATTGAAAGATCCAATGTAGTACAGCTCACTAACATATATAAATATTATAGTTCAGGCACATACATGTCTGGGCTAATATGGAGCAATTCAGTTCCAAAGAACAGTACGCATCCATCAGCATATCAAGCTTCAAGTGGCCTGGGATAAGATGGAGTCTGTGATCTTTATACTTTCAAGTCACATATGATGATATCATGACTACCTCTCCTAAAGGTCTACTGACATATATTTGGGCCATCCTACCTGTGCTGGCTGTTCACTGGAGCAAAATTGATCTACTTGCCTTCTTTCTTGCTCTCTGCTTGGCTCAGTATGTTGCTCCATTTAAAATATATGAAAAGGCCAAATCAGCCCTGCCTCATATATTCCCCATGGAAAAGCATTTCACGATCCAACGACAAAGGAATAGAGTTTTTAAAGATATTTTATAGCTTTGGATGTGCAAGTTGACATTTTGTTAGTTTTACCTCTACTTTTGTCATTGCATTAATTATAAGTGATGTTAGAGTTGATCTTTGCCTTACCCATCTGTGTTCTGGCTGCTATTTTACATAAAATAATCCGTAATAGACATGCTGGGTACTCTTTAGGGGATTCCAAAGCTAATCTTAGATTTGAAACAGGAAGAGGAGATCTTAACGAAACTGGGAGGTACACTCAGCTTCACTTTATTGATCCAGCATATAGCTAAGATTACCTAAAGATTCACAAATCCCAACCGACACAGTATGTGTCTTCAATAGTTTTACTTTCAGACCCTTCCTATTGAAACATTTGCACATTCGGATCCAATCCAAAGTTTTGTTATCAATTACAGCGATTGATGACATTCCAACAGTATAAGGGCATCATTTGAAATCAGCTGATATTATTTGGAATGAGTCTTGATCACAGTCCGCCATGTTCCAGGAATCAAATGTTGGAAAATGATCACAGCTTGTTGAATTTGTGGAAGCAGGCATTTAGACATCACAACACAGCTTCTGTCTAACTATCCAGCAAGTGACTAATGCCAAGCCAATCAATTGATGGACAAAAGTTGATGAGCTAAATTAACATGGAAAGGTTTGAACTAAATGGATACTGAGGGCATGTTTGTTCTTGTGGGGAAGAGCAGACATAGAAACCATCAACATTAGATAGTTACCAAGGCATCCATTAGGAAATTCAGGATAAACCTATTTTACTTGAAGAATGGTGAGAATATGGCACTTATTACAACTAGCATAGATGTTTTGAGGGGAAACTGGATAACCGTATGAGGGAGATGGTTACAATACAGGTTGAAATGAGAAGGAGATTGAGCAGAGCATAGACAATAGCATAGATTAGTTGGATCGAATGGTCTGTTTTCGGTATGATCCTATGTGTGAGCTACACAGGGGGTTGTTGGCAGAGGACAGCACATTCCAATAGATAATTCCAAGGTTTTCATAACTTTTTACTTTGTTTAGCCTGGAAGATGAATGGAAGTGAGCTATTCAATCATTAAGCCACTATCTGAATCCATTCAGGAATGACTAGAAATTAATCCAGACCAGAATTTTCTCCTCTTTAAACCATTGCTATAGTCAAATGAATAAAATGAAATGAAGAACTGTGGATGCTCTAAATCCAAAACAAAAACAGAAATTGCTGGAGAAACTCAGCAGGTCTGGCAGCATCTATAGGAAAAAAGCAAAGTTAATGATTCAGGTCCAGTGAGGATGCTCTGATGAAGAGTCACTGAACTCAAAACATAACTCTACTTTGTTCCCACAGATGTTTCCAGACCTGCTGAGTTTCTCCAGCAATTTTTGTTTTTGCTGTAGTCCATCGATGCTGTCCTTGGTTGGCCAGTTCAGCAGAGGTCAGAGGTCAAAACCCAGGCTCAGTATAGGTACCACACCATGTGGTGGGTTTACTAAAGAGATTTAAGACTATCCACGATTCAAACTTTATCCTTCACTCAACATCAAAAAATTTTTTCAGGTCATCTATTTATTTTTTAGCTGTTATAGGGCTTAGCTTGGCACAATCTAGCTGCAATGTTTCTGACTGTACATCAGCCACTACACTTCAAAAGCACTTCATTGTCTGTCATGAACTTTAGGACACCATGAAGTTGTAAGAGGTGCTATATAAATGCACTTTGTTTTCATGAAAGATGGGCACCTGGTAAAACTAGGGCTTAGATATTAAGGAAAAGGTAAAGCTAGAAAGCAAATTCTTCCATTTATTTTCAGGTTTTCCATACTATAGAAAAATCAGTCAGGTTTCTGACTGTTTTATCTGAAAAATATTACTTTCTTGCAGTTATATAAAACACAGGAAAGTAGAAGCAGGAATAGGCCATTCAGTCTCTCAAGGCTGCTCCGCTCCTCAGTAAGATCAATGTTGATCAGCTGTGGCCTTAAATCAATTTCCCTGTCTGCAAACACCCCCCCCCCCCCCCAAAGCCTTGACCCTTGACCCCTTTGTCTGTCTAAACTGTGAGTGCTCAGCACTGAATGTCTGTAATGACTCAGCCTTCAATGCTCAGGGAAGAGAATTTAAACACCAACCTCTCTCTGAGAGAAAAAAATCGTCCACATCTCAACCCTAAATGAGAGAACTCTTAATTTGAAACTGTATCCCTCCAGTTCTAGAATTCTCCCACTAAGGGAAACATCCTCTCAACTTGTGCCCTATCAATTCCTCTCAGAACCTTCTATGTCTCAAAATAAGATTACTCCTCAATCTAAGGAACTAAACATAACATTATTAGTGTTATTTGAACTGTGTTCCCCACTCATCAGAAGTCCACAAAGAGTCCCTACAGTGTGGGAGCAGGCCATTCAGCCCAACAAGTCTGCACTGACCCTCTGAAGCCCAGGAGAAAGTGAGGACTGCGGATGCTGGAGATCAGAGCTGAAAATGTGTTGCTGGAACACGCTTCGGGTGGGCTCATGCCCGAAACATCGATTCTCCTGTTCCCTGGATGCTGTCTGACCTGCTGTGCTTTTCCAGCAACACATTTTCACCTCTGAAGCCCATTCCACCCAGACTCACGCCAGCCCCCATCACCCTGCATTTCCTATGGCCAATCCACCTAACTTGCACATCTTTGGACTGTAGGAGGAAACCCACACAGACACAGTGAGAATGTGCAAACTCCACACAGACAGTCACCCGAGGCTAGGATTGAACCTGGGCCCCTGGTGCTGTGAGGCAGCAGGGCTAACCACAGTGCCACCCATGTGAATAATACTGATGCCCTGGCTTCATAAGACAGGAAATTCCAGCATCCTGCAGTTTTCTAGCTTAGTTTGGGTATTTGTCCTTTCAGGAAACATGTTATTCCTCCGGATACGTTTAATATGAAACAGAGAGCTATTGAAATGCATGGAGACAAAGAGCAGTTTGTGATAGACAGCATCTTATGAATATTAAAAAAAGAGTTGGAAATTAGGTTTGAATACTTGCATTTAGTGCAGAAATGCCAGCCTTGTCTATCAGTACACATGCTCAACATAATTCACCCCCTCACCCCTGCCCCCTGACACACAAAAGAAGGTGAGGCTGGGAGAATTTTCAAAACCGGGGAGTTTTAGGAAGCGGTTACTTGATAAAAAAACTCAGTAAAGTTTATTAAACGTTCAGTAGGGGAGGGGATCACATAGTGGTAATGCTGAGGATGCATGGGTACAAATCCTACCACAGCAGATGGTGAAATTTGACACTCAAATAAAAACAAAATAGTGCAGGTACTGGAAATCTGATATAAAAACAGACAATGCTGGAGAAGCTCAGGTCGTCTCTCAGGTAATGTGGAGAGACAGAGACACAGAGTTAATGCTATAAGTCTGACCTGACTCTTCTTCAGAACGGAAAGGGGCTAGAAAGCAGGGGTTTTTTAATGCTCTTGACAGAGGGAACAATGAAATGTTCGCCAATTCTTGAAAAACTTATCAGGTTCACAAATGACATTTAAGGAAGGAAATCTGTCATCCTCACCTGGTCTGGTCTACACATAACTCCTGACCCATAGCAATATGGTTGACTCTCAATTGCTCTCCGGAATAGTCCAGCAAGCCGCTCATTTCCATCAAAGCTCTACGAAGTCTAAGGAAGGGAATGAAATTGGATGGACTACCCAGCAATGGTTAAGGTATTGGAAACAACAAGACCAAATCCTGCCTTGTTATCTCTGTTACTGTCTTCCTTACCAACATCTGAGGACTTGTGTCAAACCTGAGAGAGCTGCCATTGACATGAAAAACCGAAAGAACTGCAGATTCTCAAAATCTGAAACAAAAACAGAAATTGCTGGAGAAACTCAGCAGGTCTGGCAGCATCTGAGGAGCGAAAATAAAGTTAACGTTTCAGGTCCAGTGACCCTTCTTCAGAATTGATTGTAGTGAGGATAAGGTTGGTATTTATGCAGAAGAGGAGGTGGGGGGAGAAGGAAGGAGTTAACAATAGGTGGAAATGGAGCCTAGAGACGGAGAATAATAGTTGGACAGACAAAGGAATGGGTAAAGGTCAGCCTGGGAGAACCAATAGCTGCTAATGGGGCTATTACCACCATACCACAGAACCTGACATCACATAGGCTTCCACCAGAACAATCCCATTGTTGGCTACTAGTGGCTCCCATCAGCAGCTATTGGTTCTCCCAGGTTGACATTGACCCATCCCTTTGTCTGCCCATCTGTTATTCTCTGTCTCTGGGCTCCATTTCCACCTATCATTTACTCCTTCCTTCTTCTCCCCTTCTCCCCACCCCACCTTCAGCCTATATACCAACCCTTTTTTAGTTACAGTCAGTTCTGAAGAAGGAGCACTGAACCTGAGGCATTAACTCTGCTTTCTCTCCACAGATGCTGCCAGACCTGCTGAGTTTTTGTTTAATAGAATCCCTCCAGTGTGGAAACAGGTCCTTTGGTCCAATAAGTCCACACCAGTCCTCCGAAGAGTAACCCATGCATTCCCCTCCCTATATTTACCCCTAACTAATGTAGCTAACACTATGGGGTAATTTAACATGGCCAATCCACCCTAACCTGCACATCTTTGGGTTGTGGGAGAAACTGGAGCACTGGAGGAAACCCACACAGACACGGGTACAATGTGCAAACTCCACACAGACTCTGAGGCTGGAATCAAACCTGGGTCCCTAGCACTGTGAGGCAGCAGTGCTAACAACTGAGCCACCGTGCCACCAGTTTTTCCAGCCATTTTTGTCACATAACTTCTGTAATTATATCTTACAGACAATGATCCAGACACCACTATCACTATCCATGGATATATCCCATCCCACAGGCATGTCTGAACCCCACCCAGATGTGGTGCCACTGTGTGGGCAGTTGGGAAGGAGTTATCATGGGAGTTCTCAGCATTGAGCCCAGACACCATGAAATCTCATAGCACCACGTCAAACATGGACAAGCGAACTCACATTGATTAGTGTATACCATCTCCCCTCGGCTGAGGAATCAGGTTGTTAAATGTATGAGTAGGTGGGGAGCAGAGGGATACAGATGCTTAGGAATTGACCGACAGGCTTAGACAGTGGATTTGGATCGGCTCAGGCTTGGAGGGCCGAAGGGCCTGTCCCTGGGCTGTAAATTTTCTTCGTTCTTTGTAATCAGTTCTCCTTCAAGTTGAACACCAAGTGGAGGAAGCACTGAGTGTGGAAGGTGATAGAATGTACTCTGGGTGCGGGACCTCAATGATCATCATTAAAAGTGGGTACCACAACTATTGATCGAACAGATTGAACCTAGAGGACTTAGCTCTTAGACTGGGTCTGCGGCAAGTTGTAAAAGAACCAACAAGGAGTAATATTTACTTGATCTTGTCCTCAGTTTACCTGTCACTGCATCTGTCCATGATAGTTCAGTAAGAGTGACCTCCGCACAGTTCATGTGGAGATGAACTCCTGAATTCCCATTGAAGATACCTTCCACTGTGTGTGTGCACTACATCACACTGAATGGGAAAAATTGGAACAGATCTAACAATAGCACTCCATGAGGCATTAAGAGCTATCAGCTGCAGCAAAATTGAATTCAGTCACAATCTGTAACCACATGCCCAGCATCTCCCTCACTTTGCCATTACCATCATGTCATGGGTCAATCCAGGTTCAATGAAGAGGTCAGGAAGACCTCTTATGAGTAGCACCAGTCATACCTAAAGATGAGATGTCAACCTGGTGAAGCTACAACACATGGTGACTTAGCAGAAGCAGCATGCATCCCACAACCAATAGATCAGATCTAAGCTCTGGAATCCCCCCCCATCCAGTTGTAAATGGTGCTGCACCATTCAACAACCAATAGGCGGAGGGGTAAGAACTAACACATTGTACAGATTGATATTGATGGGCTGAATGGCCTTTACTTAGCCTTGAGACTACTTATGTTCTTCTCATTACTTGGCACAGCCATAAATTGACCCTCTTCAAGAATCTTATATCTCCAGTCTGATTGCCTCAAATACAATTAACTACTTGACTGAATTATGCATAAGTGCTTGGGGAATGCTGTGTTTTCAATATATTTCACTATTTTAATTGATTCAAAAGGATTGAGACTCATGCATAAATTGCACATGAATTTTTTAAAAATCTTGATTTAACTTCCTCTTATCATAAGGCCTTAGATTTTGGCATATTGAAAATTAATACTTGTCCATTTTTTCATGTTTTATAGATTATATCACAGGATCTAAAAGAATCCAAGAATCAAATTGGGAAAGGTGAGAGATCCAACAGGATTTAAGTAAGTACAGGGGAAGGGAAAGTAGAGACAGGAGGAAAAAACAGTTGGGAAGATCTGTGACAGATCAGCTCTGATGAAGTGTCACTGGACTTGAAATGTTAACGGTGCTTTCTCCCTACAGATGTTGCCAGACCTGCTAAATTTTGCAGCAACTTTGTTTAAGATCTGTGAAAAAGTGGACAGAAGTTGAGATTAAACTGAGAGTCATGGAGTCATACATCACAAAAACAGAACCTTAACTCCAACTAATCCATGAGGTAAAAACAATGACTGCAGATGCTGGAAACCAGATTCTGGATCAGTGGTGCTGGAAGAGCACAGCAATTCAGGCAGCATCCGAGGACAGGCAAAATCGACGTTTCGGGCAAAAGCCCTTCATCAGGAATAAAGGCAGAGTGATCCAGAAAATGGGATGAAGGCCTTGTTTAGCTGGGGAGTGGAATATAGGAGCAAGGACGTCTTGTTACAATTTTATAAGACATTGGTTAGGCTACAGAGCACAGTTCTGGTCACCATACTATAGGAAGAATGTGATTGAACTGGAGGAGAGGCAGAGGACATTCACCAGGAAGTTGCCTGGAATGGAAAGTCTCAGTTATGAGGAGAGACTGGATAGGCTGGATTTGTTTTCCCTGGAGCAGAGAAGGCTGAGGGGAGATGTTCCCTAAAGCGCTCTGCTAGGAGGCGCCCAGTCTCCCCAATGTAGAGGAGACCGCATCGGGAGCAACGGATACAATAGATGATATTAGTGGATGTGCAGGTAAAACTTTGATGGATGTGGAAAGCTCCTTTGGGGCCTTGGATAGAGGTGAGGGAGGAGGTGTGGGTGCAGGTTTTACAGTTCCTGCGGTGGCAGGGGAAAGTGCAACTAATCCATGCCAACTATAATCCCAAGCTAAACTAGTCCCACCTGCCTGTATTTGGCCCATATCCCTCCAAACATTTCATATTCATTGGCTTATCCAAATGTCTTTTGAACATTGTTGCTGTACCCACATTCCCCACTTCCTCTGGAAGTTCATTCTACACACGAATTACTCTCTATGTAAAAAAAGTTCTCCTTCATGTCTTTTTTAAATCTTTCTCCTGTCACCTTAAAAATATGTCCCCTAGTTTTGAAATCCCCAATCCTACAGAAAAGACACCTGCCATTCACCTAATCTACACCCGTCATGATTTTATAAATCTCGAGAAGGTCACCTCTTAACCTCCTACGGTCCAGTGAAAAAAGTGCCAGCCTATCCAGCCTCTCCCAATAACTCAAGCTCTCCATTCTCAGCAATTTCCTGGTAAATCTCTTCTGAACCCTGTCCAGCTTAATGGAGAGGGATGATGTTGGTGGATAAAGGAGGTGGCAATGGGGGAAGTTAGGATGGGTGAAGAGGTGTTCAAATAGAAACAGCAGAATCATGACAGGTTCTGCTTGCTTAGGAATGGGAGCAGAGGTTATGATCTGAATTGTTGAAATTGATGTTGAATCTGGAAGACTATAAAGTGCTGAATTGAAAGGCTGAGTTTCTGTAACTCAAGCTTCCTTCCAGCTTGAGAGAACATTTATGGGAGAAACAGTAAGTCGGAGAATTTAAACAGCCAGTGTCAAAAGCTCAGTCATGAACAGAGTGGAGTTCCACATTGAGTTTGTTCACCCCATTACATAGGAAATGATCATGAGCAACACATGACTGAACCTATATTCAGGCTTGGATTTACAAATCCATATGAATGAGGAACAGATCAATCCCAATTCTACAAAGACAAACTGATCTCAGATAGGGGCACATTGCGCATCTTGATCTTAATGTATCTGGCTGAGGAAGGGAACAGAATATTAACTAAGATTGCAGCTTCTGATCATTATCCTGCAGGGACATGTGTATGGTTAAATAAATTGAATAAGAAAACTATTGAAGTCAGGGTATGGTGGTTTTGTGGTTGTTATTAGACTAATAACCTAGTGTGGGCTAAGTAGTGGCATAGCGGTATTGTTATTGAAGAAGGATTCTGTAGTACTATCGCCATCATCAATGATGTAGGATTCCAACACATCAGCCAGAAGTGCTAAGTGGATGCTCGATCTTGGTCTCTTCAGGCTTCCCCAGCATCACAGATGCCAGTCTTTAGCCAGTTCAATTCACACTGTGTAATATCAAGAAACAGTCAGAGGCACCTGAAATAGCAAAGGATATTGGTCCTGACAATATTCTGGCATTAACACTGAAGACTTGGGCTCCAGAGCTTGACATATCCCAAGCTATGTTGTTCCAATACAGCAACAACACTGGCATCTACCTGACAATGTGGAAATTGCCCAGATATGTCCTGAGCACAAAAAGCAGGTCAAATCAAACCCAGCCAATTACTGCCCCATAGTAGTGTGTTAGTACTCTCGGTGTCAATTGTGGAAGTTGTTGGAGGGAATCCTGAGGGATAGGACTTAAATTTGTTTGGAAAGAACTGGTCTGAGAAATGGCCACTGGTCCAGAAATGCTAACTCTGATTTCTCTCCACACATGCAGACAGCCTTGCTGTGATTTTTTTTTAGCAATTTCTGTTCTGTTTGTGAAAGTAATTTAGATTGTGGACAATAGAATTCAACTCCCTGAACATTCATTCCTTATAGAGAGGCAAGTGGATTGAGGGAGAAAAGGGGATAATTGTGGAATGGAATTCTGAAAATTGGTTAATTCCATGACTGAAGAGTCAACTGGAATGTTCAGGCTAATGGCTCTCATTTTGTTGCAGTTGAACTTGGACAAACATCTTTTGCCTGGACCAAATTGTCCTTGAGAACAATGTATTAGGAATCAGTATAAAATAATTCATATGTTTTGTTAATGTGGCATGTAAATGCACAAATATTGTGATTGCCGATTTGTTGTTAATGCTTACGGAAACAATGTGAATTTTAAAGTATGGTATTTTGGAATCAATGAAAGTTGACCTGATGGATATACAAATAATAACAAATGCTGTAAAACTGTTTCTTTGGGGAAAGAAAATGGACTTGTATTTTTAGAGAAGTCATGCTTTTTATTATTGAAAGGTGATTTGACAGTTGTAAAAATGTAAAAGGTTTCAAGGGAATCACTTGGGAGAGTTTGAGTACACTTTGTAAGTGTCACTGTGATGAGGTGCTCAGAGATAGGAAGCTTACATCAAATAAACCTAAACTGCTAATGAGTTTTCTTTGTACTTTGTCAGAGCTCAGTGCTAATCTACCTCGGTCCATTTGACATAGTGTCTCCAAGTTGATAATAGGAATTGATCATGGCTATAATATTTCACCAACATCAATTAAACTCAGTGAAGTGTTAGAGAAACGGAAGTAACCAGATTATTTCTCTTCTATAAACAGTTGGAACTTGACTCGATTAGTGTTATGCTGATCAAAATGGAAAATACGAGAAAGATGCAGCTTGATCTCTGCCCGAAGTATTACCTTTTTGAACACGGAAGACCAATTGTTTGTTTTGAGAGGTTTTCAAAAGTAGAGATCGTTTGGAGTTTTATTTCTATAATATGCTTGTTTATTTCTCATCTCAGATATTGATATGTGTGTTGTTTCTATGTTCAGACTTTTTGGTACAATAGCATAATAGTATGTGACGAGACCAGTGATCTGTAGAATCAGGGAATAATTAGAGCACAGGAGATCATTCGGCCCATCAAGTTCACACTAGCTCTCTGCAAATGCGATTCAACTGGTCTAACTACCCTGCTGTCACATGGAACATCACACCATTTTCTCCAGCTGTTTGTCTTCTGAAAGTCACATTGGAATCTGCCGTCAATATTCTCTCATTCCTGACCACTTGCTTGTAAAACAAAATGCATTCACATATCAACTTTGCTTCATTTGGCAATGACTTCTAACTGGTGTCTTCTAGCTCCCTACCCTTCTACCAGAGCAACAGTTTCTCGCTGTCTAGACCCCAGCATGGTTCTGAATGACGCTTTCAAATCTACTCTTGACATTCTGTTCGCTGAGGAAAATAGTTCCAGTTTCCTCAATCAGTCCATGTAAATGAAGTCCCTCATCCAAAGCTATTCCGGTAAATCTTTCAGCACTCATTCTCAAACTTTCAAATCTCTCCCAAAGTGTGATGCCCAGAATTGGACACAATGCCCGAATCAGTGATGACAGATCAGTCAGCATTTGAAAAATCAGCGGTTGGGATCATCATAATTTCCTTGCATTTAAACCTTTTCCAGTTATAATGTCCAGAATAAAGTATGTCTTTTTAACCTTTTTTTTCAATTTGTCCTGCCAGCAAACAATGGTTTACTCACATACACATGTTGCTGTTTCTCTGCCCCTGAACTCTCTTCAAAAACTCTTCTCTTCTGTATATGTATCACAGAGACATAGAGATAGAGGAAGCGGACTGAGCTAATGATATAGAAACATTATCAGCAGCTTTAGTTCAAATAATTAATTAGGCCTGGAATTAAAGAAAAAGCTAAAATCAATTACAGTGGCCACAAAACTTCCAGGTTCATGCAACAAAGCACCTACATCACATGTAGCCTATAGGGATAGAAATCTGCCATCTTTATTATGTAGCCTATTTGAGACACCAGGCCAACAGTTGACACTTAAGTGCCTCTGACTGAGTAAGGTTTGAATAGCTGAGTAAGGTTTGTTGAGTCAAGTCACCACAGTCGTACCAGACCTTAGGGCTGCTCTTTCCTTAGAGAGAGATGACTGGTGGTGGTTTAACCTGAGGGCCACCATACCTCAGGTGAGGGGAGAGGCTGAGAAGGAGAGTCCTTCATGGTAACCTCAGCTGATGATGGGAACCAAACCTCACGCTGTTCGTGTCCACACTGCTTCACAAGCCGAGCCTCCAGCCAACTGAGCTAAACTGACCGCCAAAGGCTCGTTGAAGAAGGAAGCTGACTGATATCATCTGAATGGCAATTAGCGATGAGCTGCAAGTGCTGTCCTTGGCGTTAATACTCGCATGCTACAAACAACTAAAAGAAATCCCAGTATTTGCAATCAATACTGCAATTATACAACTACATTGGGTTTTATTTTAACATCTGTCATGGGAAAGGGAAAATGGCTATGAAGAGAGAGCTGTTTAAATGAAATTGCTCAGCAACTGGCATGACATACAGTGACATTATTTGCTCAGGCACACAAAATTTACCAACTGGAACCCCATTCGACAGTAACAGTCAATGGTGTGTCTAATGATATCTTTGGTTTAGCGAGCACATTTATGTGGTACTGAATTTCATATAAAGTTCACAGGATTGAATGATTTGGGTGTTAACAGTAAAATAATGATTGTAATGAAACATGATTTGGAGGTGCCAGTGTTAGACTGGGCGGACAAAGTTAAAATCATACAACACCAGGTTATAATCCAATAGGTTTATTTGGAAACAAATATATTGCTGGAGAAAGTGAAGGATGCCTGAACTTTAATCTTTGTGTTAAACAGAGCATAAATAATTATTGTTTATACTGTAACGGTGCCTCCAACTTAGTGACCCTTTATAACAACAGAGCGTTGCCGGTTTTCCCAGCATGCAGTGGATTGACTGTTGGTTTCGGTCATAAAGAAACCTTGGCATGCAACCTGATAAATGATCATTTGATCTAAGACATTTTAGACTCATGTGGATGATCTCCTTGTGCTGCTGCTGAATGGAGATGAAATGCCAACTCCACACAGAGGAAGGGCAGGTTGCTCTATGAGTTAGCTCCATCTGGATCTCTGAACAGCCTACAAACAATGTGCCACAATTCAGTTTTCCCCTCATTCTAGTACTTTCCTTGAACTGGAAGAAGAACATTTGCTTTGACAGTTGGAACTCAGGCATCCTAAGTACGTGGCCAGTCCAGCGGAATTAGTTTCGGATGATCATGGCTTCAACGCTGTGCTGTTAGCTGCTTCAAGGATGCTCATGTTAATATAGCTGCCCTCCCAGCTGTTGCAGGCAATCCATCTCAAATAGCATTGATGGTATTTCTCAAGGGTCTTGAGGTTATGTCTATGTGTAGTCAAAGTTCTAGAACCATATAGAAGAGTCAGAAGAATTGGCTGTCTTATACACAAAGATCTTAGTTTCAGCACAGATATCACAGTCATCAAAGACTCTCATTCTTGGGTGTCCAGAGGTGATTCTCACAGATTGGTTGTGATGTTGAATTTTGCATCGATGTTAGCGTGAGATGACAGATAGCTTCCCAAGGAAGGGAAGCATTCCACGTTAGGGAGGATTTGTCCACTAATCTTAACAGACGGATGGATTGGAATTTGACCCAGGAGGGGTTGCTAAAAGGATGCGAGTCTCCTTGAGTTTGAGGCTGAGATCTTTAGAATGCTTTCATGAAGGCATTCAGTGAGACTTGAAGATTCTTTACCAAGACAGTAGAGATGACGTTGTTATCCACACACTGAGGTTCTACAAGTGAGGTTAGTGTTGCTTTCTTCTTTGGAATATTTTAAGTGTTTTGTTTATTCATTCATGGGATGAGGGCATTGCTGGCCAGAACAGTATTTATTGCCCAAACCAGAGGGCAGTTAAGAGTCAAACACAATGGATCTGGAATCACGTTAAGCCAGACTAGGTAAGGATGGCAGTTTCCTTCCCTAAAGGGCATTAATGAACCAGATGCGTTTTTCAACAATCAACAGTGGGATTCATGGTTGTCAATAGACACTTAATTCCAGATTTTGTTTTTACTAATTTCAAATTCCACCAACTGCTGTGGTGGGATTCGAATGTGGGTCCCCAGAACATTACCTGGGCCTCTGCATTAACAGTCCAGCGATAATTAACAGGCTTGCAATTTTAGTTGGTTGAGGTTGAAAAGTTTTGTGTCCATCCAATAGACAATGTCCACTCCACTGGGAAGTTTGTTCTTGATAAGATGAAGAAAATGGAGAAAAGGGTGGGGGCAAAGACACACCCCTGCTTGACCCTTGTCAGGTACTCTCCTTCACAATCTCTCCCTTCATGGTGACCCTCAGGTCTTAGGACCCTCTAATAAGAGAGCAGCCTTGTGGTCTGGTAAGACTTTGGAGACTTTACCTTGACTGACAATTAGAGTCATAGAGACATACAGCACAGAAACAGACCCTTCAGTCCAACTCGTCCATGCTGACCAGATATTCTAAACTAATTTAGTCCCATTTGCCAGCACTTGGCCCATGTCCCTCTAAACCCTTGCTATTTCTGTACCCATTTAGATGCTTTGTGATAAAAGAAATAAATTTTATTTTCGTAATGAATGCATCTTCTAACTTTTCAGAACTGTCTACTTAACACCAGAGATAGCATGCCAAAGTAGATCTATTTATATGTGAGACATTTCAAAACATTTCTGAAAGATGTGATAAGGCACTGTGTAAAAGAAGTATTTGTTCTTGAAAACCTCTTTGAGCTGTACAATCTCTACAGGGTCTATTGTGTACAATTTGACAAAAAAGAATTTCACTACATGCTGAGAATTTCTTGTTGCTAAATAGACTATGCATTAAAAGGAGAAAAGGAAGTTAAAACAATTCTTAATCAGACATTACACTGAATGATGACGGTTTGCTATGCCTGGTTAAGATTTATCACGTTCCCATGTACATTTAGAACATCTATTGATTTCTAACATGTTTGACTAGGCAAATAGATGTCAGTGATACAGATGAAAGGAAATGTTTGCAAAGCTGGGTTGTAGCATTTCTGACTAATTTGCTCAGTTTTATCAAAGAATTGTACAGAACCCAAAGAGGCCCTTTGGCTCGTCAAGTCTGTGCTGCCAAAAAATGCTAATACCTACATTGGTTCCATTCCCAGCACTAGGCCCATAGTCTTGAATGTTATGTCACTTCAAGTGCTCATCCAAGTACTTTTTAAAGGTTGTGAGGTTTCCCATCTCAACCACCGTCCCAAACTATGCATTCCACACCCATACCATCATCTGGAAGAAAAAGCTTTTCCTCAAATCCCTTCTAAATCATATTAAACTTATAATAAGGAAGAAAGTTGCAGAGAGTGCTAAAGAATTTTCTGTGTCTTAAGATTTAAGATTTGCCTGAGTATGTTTTTATGCGTCCAGTGTGTATTTTAATCATAACGAAGTCCGATTCAGCAAAGGTTAGCTACTCTCATTGCTTGGTGCCAACATGTAAATTCACCTCTATAACAGCATCCCTAGTTTACTAGAGTAATATCTACAGTTGTTGCTCTGATCTGGTCTATGCGCTGACTGTGATCACCAAGATAAGCACCATGTTAGGAGCAGAATTGTGTTTTTCCATTAAGAATTTGATTGAAGCTATTGTCTTCACATCATGAATGCTGTTGATCTTTCTGAGCATAGACCTGGGATAATCACATAGAATACAGGGAGAACTAGTCACTTGGATACAGAAGTGGCTCAAAGGTAGAAGGCAGAGGGTAGTGGTGGAGCATTGCTTTTCAGTCTGGAGGCTTGTGACCAATGGAGTGCCACATGGATTAGATTAGATTAGATTAGATTACAGTGTGGAAACAGGCCCTTCGGCCCAACAAGTCCACACCGACCCGCCGAAGCGAAACCCACCCATACCCCTACATTTACCCCTTACCTAGCACTACGGGCAATTTAGTGTGGCCAATTCACCTGACCCTGCACATCTTTGTGATGTGGGAGGAAACCGGAGCACCAGGAGGAAACCCACGCAGACACGGGGAGAACGTGCAAACTCCACACAGTCAGTCGCCTGAGGCGGGAATTGAACCCGGGTCTCTGGCGCTGTGAGGCAGCAGTGCTAACCACTGTGCCACCGTGCCGCCCACAAAGCTGGATCCACTGCTTTTTTCATTTATACAAATGATTTGGATGTGACCATGGGAGGTATGGTTAGTAAGTTTACAGATGACACCAAAATTGGAGGTGTAGGGGACAGCAAAGAAGGCTAACTCAGAGTACAGCGGGATCTTGATCAGATGGGCCAATGGGCTGAGGAGTGGCAGATGGAGTTTAATTTAGATAAATGTGAGGTGCAACATTTTGGAAAGGCAAATCAGGACAGGACTTATACATTTAATGGTAAGGTCCTGGGGAGTGTTGCTGAACAAAGAGACCTTGGAGTCGAGTTAAAGGTATTTTGGAGAGTGAAGACAATGTTTGGTATGCTTTCCTTTATTGGTCAGAGGATTGAGTACAACAATTGGAGGGCATGTTGCGGCTGTTCAGGACATTGGTTAGGCCACGATTGGAGTACTGCATGTAATTCTGGTCTCCTTCCTAGTGGAAGGATGTTGTGAAACTTGAAAGGGTTCAGAAAACATTTACAAGGATATTGCCAGGGTTGGAGGGTTTGAGCTGTATGGAGTGGCTGAATAGGCTGGAGCTATTTTCTCTGAGGGGTGACCTTATAGAGGTTTATAAAATCATGAGGGGTATGCATAGGGTAAATAGACAAGGTCTTTTCTTCAGGGTGGGGGAGTCTAGAACCAGACGGCAGAGATTAGGGGTGAAAGGGGAAAGATTTAAAAGGGACCTAAAGTGGCAACTTTTTCACACAGAGGGTGGTGCTTCTGCAAATGAGAAGAAGCTATGGATGCTGGTACAATTACTACATTTCAAAAGCATCTGGATGGGTAAATGAGTAAGAATGGGGGTTTAGAGAGATATGGGCCGAATGTTGGCAAATGGGACTAGATTTATTTAGGTTATCTGGTCAGCATGGACAAGTTGGACAAAGGGTCTGTTTCTGTGCTATTTATCTCTATGAGTCTATAACTGTTTACAAACCAAATGCAGAATTGTTGCTAAGGCTGGCAGTCTGAAAGACTCATGTTCGATGAGTCCCGATGATCCCATATTTATTTTGCAGCCACTTACACAAGACGTGTACTTGGGGAGCTTGGATGTGTGAGCACATTATAAAGAATCTTCTTAAACTTACTTCATAAGATTTTTCAACAGACTAGAAATGTTGGGATTGTTCTCCTTTGAGCAGAAAAGATTAGAGGGCATTTAATATAGATTTGTTTGATATTCACTCATGAGGCATGGGCATCGCTGACTGGGCCAGCATTTATTGCCCATCCCTAGTTGCCCTTAAGGTGGTGATGAGCTGCCTTCTTAAATTGCTGCAAAATTATGTGTTTCAATTATGTTCAAAATTATGAGTTTCAGTAGAACACAGAGGGTTAAAATGTTTCTGCAAACAGGAGTGTTGGTATCCAAAGGAAACAGCTTTAAATGACAAAAGAGCTAGTGCAGAGATGAGGATTTTTTTTCATTGTTAATTATTATAATCTACAACTCGCTGCCTGAAAGAATGAAGGAACAAAATTCAATACTGATGTTCAAAGGATATTGGATAAATCTCCAGCATTTGCAATACCCACTTATGCCTTATTAATGTGAAAGCCAAGTTCAGAGGTGGTAGAATAGAGCAGGATGTCAGCCAGTCCTCAACCAAAGGATGTTTTGTGTTCCACACCATTTTTCTCACCATTTACATTTGCCTAGATACACATGAGATGTAATGTTGGCTACATTTCTTGGTTCATAATTGTAGAAGTTTTGGGGACCGTAAATGAAAAGATAAAAGATAAATTAAGTAAGCACTCAAAATCTGATGGAGGGTAGAATCTTGGTATTCACAATTTTCACTAAACAATCCCGTTTTGAGTGTTGAAAAGTCCTGATGTGTCTATTTTATAAAGCCAGTCCAGTGGCCAATGACGTTTCCGCACAGCAGCTTAGCTGATTTTAGAAGCATTTTCTTTCTGCTCAGCTTGGCATTTGTTTTCAATTTGACTGAATTGATGAATGAACAGTTAAGCAGCTCTGCCACAAATATTTGGCGACTGCTAGTTTGTAAGAAGGACAACAGACACCATTTATTGGCTAGACTATTACACTTTTATCAACCTTGTTTTTCTAACTACATTCTGTCTGTTTGCTCTACTTTAGGTCTCCTCATATCACGCTAAGTGCTCCAAAGAAAGAGATGGGTAAGTAGGCTATGTCCAAATTTATGACTGACAAATTTCCAATTCTTTCATTGTCATGATCAAGGTTGAGATGAAAAGCTGAGCTTTGTTTCAAAATAAATTTTGCATCAAGGTACTTCCAAACTTCCTCAGTTCTGAGCAATGTGGATTTTGAATGAGTACTCTGGTCATATGTTTCATATTATTAACAGGCTTGAAACATTTATCATAATAGTCAGGAATTGGAATCTTAAGTCTGGATCAAAAAATTAAAAATGCTACTTTGAATCCAAATCTAGCTTCACACAATGATTCTCGTTTTTATTTAACAAGTTGCAGGAAGTCATGGAAAAAACTTTCAAAATGGATAAATAATTGGCAAATAAATATCAATACAGATAAATATGAGGTACTATATTTTGGAAGGAAGAATAGAGGGTCACTAAATGGGGTAGAGAAACCGAGAGTTCCTGAAATACAAATGCATCAACCATTAAAAGTTGCAGCTCAGGTTAGCAAGGCTAGAAAAAGAGTCAAACCAAACCATTTGCTTTACTTCTTGGGGGATAGAATTAAAAAGCAGAGGTGTTAAATTGAACTAGTGTCCAATCTTGTTTGGACTGGCGTGGGGGTGTGGAGGAGTTGATGTTAAATTCTGGCCCACATTGCCATATTCCCCATCTTCACTTTACACATATTTTGCGATTTACTTGAGAACTCTGCGCTGTTTTGTTGTCCATCTTGGTCCAGTTAAAGAGTTTAAGCTTTACACCTCATGTACTCAATCAAGTGTGTTGGCAAATTGTATTTCCCACTCATCTCTTGAGCTCAAACTGAGAGGCAACATAAATGTTGGCAGCCAGCACTCATGCAATTTTGTAATCACAGAGTAACGTCTCATGCCACACAGCCAGTGTTGTGAAAAGAAATGGAGCTCTCTATAACTATTTCAAGTCGCCTCAGTTACCACCCAGAGTGTGATTTCTGGTCATTACAGAATAACAGTAGAGTACAATGTATCTACCTGAAAGCCAATAGCATTTTATATTATGTGGCAACAAAATGCATCACTGCAAGAGGCCAAGGATGGCAAGAGAATAATATTCACATTTGTCGGACAGAAGATTGGTTCAAATATTATGTACAATTTTCCAAATGTGCTTTCTGATTGCAGAGATAAACCTGCAAAGAGCACCTAGAAAGGATGTACAGCCCATTGTGATTTTCCATCCATTAACTTTAACAGACAGAGTATCCTGGGTGATGTGGACTACATGTACAAAATCCTCATCAACCAGGATCTGGAAAACAGAGAAGGACACAGAAGGTTGTGGCTTTCTGCCATTTCACAAAGTTGTTACTTCAGCTTGTCACATTGTGCTGCCACTGTACCATGGATTCCACCACCTCCCATGGCAGCAAGTGCCTGCATTTCCATCATCTCCAGTACCTGCTCCTCATAGGAAAGAGATGCCCGCTCCATTGTCCTGCCTCTCGGTGGCATGTCTGCAGAACTTTCTCCAGTAACAGGAATGAGCCAATAGATGTTAGATGGCATTTTCCATTTGTTATCAGATAGTTAGTTGTAGAGTGATCTTCTTGTTAAAGCAGTTTGTACATGTCAGTAATTCAGCAACCTCATTGCACAATCCCAAATTAGTAAGCTGATTAAGTGTTTTTCTTGCTTTTGTGATTACTGCCAATCTGGTCAATTCGAAAAGTTTAGATGGTATTTTAACTGCAAAAACAAAATGATAGGATTATTCTACTATTTCCAGTTAGGGAGAAAACTCTTAATTTAACAAATCTCTTCTGAAGGTCAAACAAAAGCCTCACTAGAGAAAAACAACAATATTGTTTCTGGCTGTGACATGACTATTAGCAGTTAGGTTTTGATGGCAAGGTTTCATTTGTTCCTGCATCTTTGTCTTCTGCTTATCACAGTATAGTAAATAGATGTTATCCAATACATAACATTGGGCGGCACGGTGACACAGTGGTTAGCACTGCTGCCTCGCAGCGCCAGAGACCCGGGTTCAATTCCCGCCTCAGGCGACTGACTGTGTGGAGTTTGCACGTTCTCCCCGTGTCTGCGTGGGTTTCCTCCGGGTGCTCCGGTTTCCTCCCACAGTCCAAAGATGTGCAGGTCAGGTGAATTGGCCATGCTAAATTGTCCGTAGTGTTAGGTAAGGGGTAAATGTAGGGGTAGGGGTAGGGGTAGGGGTGGGTTACGCTTCGGCGGGTCGGTGTGGACTTGTTGGGCCGAAGGGCCTGTTTCCACACTGTAAAGTAATCTAATCTAATAATGAACTACCATAAATTAAGGTTATTGACAGGACTACACAATTTCTTTCAGAAAACAGGGCAAAAGGGCAAGATCCCACAGTGCAGGAAGCCAGCAATGTACAAAACAATTAGAGCAAGACGCACATTAGGAAGCAGTGATTAAGTTTGAAGTCTGTTGGAGGCAGAGGAAGCCCAATGTTTACATGGACAATAAGTAATTCACATTATAGACCAGGATTCCCAGTGAGGAATAGTGCCCATTGGGAGCACCAATCAGGAATCCAGCAGCCCAGAACCCTGAGTTCACATCCATTCATGTAGCAAGATGGAAACTTACAGCTGCAGATCTGAAACTTCCAAAATTCCTGCAAGCACCAACTCTCAGCAAGAGGCCTATTCACAGATTTAGCCCGAGTGCCAAACAGGGCACAATGTTTTAGTGTCTGACTGTAAATCCTAATGGTGATTGAATTGAATTGAATTGAATTGAACTGAATTGAATTTATTGTCACATGTATCAAGGCACAGTGAAAAGCTTTGTCTTGCAAGCAATACAGGCAGATCACAGAGTTAAGTAACATGGATCAGTAAATAATAGGTAAGCAGCAGCAAAAACAAAAATATAGGTGCAGTGGAATGTTAAGAGTTTGTGAGGCTATTCTGTATTCTAACAATAGTAGGGTAGAAACTGTTGCGAAACCGGCTGGTGTGTGTGTATGTGTTCAGTGTGGGGTACGGGGTGTGTGTGTGTGTGTTCAGTGTGGGGTACGGGGTGTGTGTGTTCAGGTTTCTGTGGTGATGCAAGAAAGATAATGTGGAAGAGATGGGGGAAGAGGATGGAGAATATATTTTGAGCCTGGAATGATTAAGTGAGGAATGCAGAGAAGAACACTGACAAACTAGAAGTAAATGACGATGGAGTGGAATGTTCCCCAACATTTCACTGAGCGTCCATTTTGGTGAATTTCATAGAGGATTTCCCACTGTGAGCTTTAACAGATTTCTCATGTGCAATGTTATGGTGATCACCTCAGTCAGTAGACATCATGCCTCCACAGCTCCATTCTCACGCTACCTCATACTCACTACTGCTGGGTGCAGTAATGGAGAGGAGAGCTGCCAACTTCCATCGGCATCACCACGGAGACTGCAGACCCAGAGCCTGCTACCAGGGTCAATGCCATTTCCACGGTTTGCAGGAACACCCAGAAATGCAGGTAAAAGCTGTCATCTAGAGTAAGCTCTCCTCTTTAGCACGCTTGTCTTCATTGTTCAGACCAGTGAGTATAGAAGTCGGGACTCATGTTACGGTCGGTAAGGCCATTTTTTGCAGTACTGTGTGCAGTTCTGGTTGTCCTCTTATAGGAAGGATGTTACTAAATTGAAAAGTGATCAGATTTACCAGGATGTTGCCAGGACTGAAGGATTTTCTTTATAAGGAGAGGCTGGATAGGCTAGGAATTTTTCACTGGAGTGTAGGAACTTGAGGGGTGACCTTATAGAGGTTTATAAAATCAAGAGGGGCATAGAGCAGGTGAATAGCAAAGGTCTTTTCTCCAGGGTTGGTGCGTTCAAAACTAGGGGTCAGATTTTTAAGATGAGAGGAGAAAGATTTAAAAGGGACCTGAGGGGCAACATTTTTACACAGAAGGTAATTCATGTGTGGAATGAAGTGGTAGATATAGGTAGAGCTACAACATTTAAAAGACATGTGGATAGGTACATGAATAGGAAAGGATTAGTGGGATTTAGGATAAATTCAGGAAGGTGGGACCAGTTTAGTTTGGAAAACTTGGTCAGCATGGATGGGTTGCACTGAAGGGTCTGTTTCTGTGCTGTATGACTCTATAACTCTATGACTCAGTGTCACCATCCTCACTTTGTGATCTTACAATCACTCTAACTCTAGTACTGCACCCACCTCTCAATAAGGATCAATAATGCATGCAGCATCTTCTCTCAATGGTTCTTGCTCAGCCTTTCCCCTAAATTACTAACCTTTCCTACCCTCTGTACTCCTAACTCACTCACACATTCTCCCCCACCAGCACTACCACTAACTTCTGTGCCACCCACTTCCATCTCAGTTAAACCCTTTCTCTCTCATTCTTGGAGAAAATGGCCTGCTATTCGGCCAAGACAGGTAGTGGGGTGGCCAACGTGATCAGCATCCCACTTCGAGGTGAGAGTCCATACTCCTCTGGTGATATCGTGACCCCCATTCTGCAGCTACAAAGTTAGATCCAATCAAATGTGCTGTGCTGCCCTTCCATTATCAGTGTAAAGAATGTACCTTAACATGCTCAAGCCCCTACTCCTATCACTCAGCTCATTCCCTCTCTCATCCTCTGCAGGCATGGCCAGCACCAGCGCAGCCTCCTCTGACAAGACAGCATTCCCTCCATCACCAACTCCTCCTCCCTCTCTGAGGAAGAAGACCCAGATCCCTCAGAGGAAGTACTACAAAGCCTGCCTTGTGCACCATCCACCAGCTCAGGCACTGACACCTCAGGGGGTACTTTATCCAGATTAGACCCAGGAGCACTTTCTGAGGAGCATGTCACTGCCACATCATCACAGCTGACAGAGAATGAAATGCCCCAGGCTGCTGGCACTCGGAAGGCTGGCAGAGACCGGGCACCTGCTCAGGCCCAGGCAGGAGGAGGCCTCATGGTGTCAGCCATTAATGCTCTCAATAAAATATGCAGACAGACACAGGAGGAGCAGGCAGGTTTGTTGGAGACACTCAGGAAACTGGATCGAAGGTTGGAGGAGTACACCAACACCATTTGTACAATGCTTTCACCGGTTTTCAACCATCCCCCTGTCTCCATGGACAGATTGGTATTGCTTTGGAGATCCAGATCCAGCAGAGTTCTCATTGGCTGCTGGATATGCATGCAGATTTGCAATCTATTGCTTTAGCCTCTGGTAGTTAACATCAAGGACAGGATCAGAAGGGGATGATCAGTCCAGGTGCCCCTTCTTCAAAAGGAGACAGGGTGATGTCAGTAAGGAACCAGCTGGAGGAGGAACTTTGGCGAGTTCCCACAGAAATCTTCTCTCAGGACAACCCCAGATGTGACTGACCCCTCCAGCTCTACTCTCACTGCAACCCTCAACCTTGTGGAAGTTCAAGCCAAGGACGATAAGTCTGCATCTGTCCTTGATGGTCTCAACGTGTCTGGAATCTCCTGCCACAAACAGCCCTCGGGCTGCCCACCCAAAACCCCAAGGCCAACCAGCTCCACAGTGGGGCAGAAAACCCCAGGCCCCCGTCAGCTATGCACTGAGACACAGTGGGAGCGAGGGGTAAAGAGCAACTTCTGAGAGTACATAAATGGCACAGACCAATGTCTATGACTTCAGTTCACATGGGCCTGTGTTTGTCAGATTCCTGATATCTGCTCCATTACCATCTCTTTTATGATTAATAATAATAATTGATGTTCACTCATTTGGGTGACTACAGGAGCTGATCATCCTACAATCACATTTTATTCTTTTAATAGGAACCAGAGGTCTATGCAATATCTTCTTATAAACCAATTGTCTCAATCATTTGTTTTTATTTGGAGATTTCCTCCTCAGCATCCTACTCTGGATCCCTAACTCCATCCCTTCACCGTCCCTGGGTCAAAATCCTGGAATCTCTTCCGAACAGCATTGCGGGTACACCACGCCCCAAGGATCGCGGCAGTATAATTCATTATGACCATCTTCTCAGGGGTAATTCAGGATGGGCAATAATGCTGACCCAACCAGCAATTCATTTTCCATGAACAAGTAAAGAAAACATTCCAGGGATCAATCCAGTGAAACTTTCTTGCACTCCCTTGAAGTAAATATTTCCTTAGTAAAGCTATACACAGTGTGGGGTATATTGCCCCGAAGGTCGCTATACTCTTGTATTCCAATACCTTTGTAAGGAAGTCTGACATAATATTAGTTTAGGTAATTGTTGAAACTTATCAAGTTGGCAAGGGTTCAGAAAAGATTTACCAGGACGTTTGAGTTATGAGGGGAGGCTGGGACTATTTTCACTGGAACGTAAGAGGTTGAAAGTTGATTTTATAGAAGTTTATAAAATCATGAGGGGTGTAGACAAGGTGAATATCAGATGTCATTTCCCTGGGTATGGGAATTCAAGACCAGGGAGCTTACTTTTAAGATGAGAGGGGAAAGATTTAAAAAGGATGCGAGAAGCAACTTGTTCGTCTGTGGAATGAACTTCCAGATGAAGTGATGGATGTGGGTGGCCTTACAATGTGTAAAAGACATTTGGACAAGTACATAAATAGGAAATGTTTGAAGGGATATGGGCCAAATGCAGGCACAAGGGGACTAGTTTAGTTTAGGATTATGGTCAGCATGGGATGGTTGGATCGAAGGGTCTGTTTCGTGCTGTATGTCTCTATAACTGATAATTAACTTTCTGTGATGTGTGTGCAATGTAGCCCAGTTGCCTCTGAATACCAGCATTTCCCAGTCTCTCACCATCGAAAACATTCACGTTTCTCACGTTGTATGCATTCTGCCATCATGACCTTTCTCTAACACCCAATGACAGAGCCATAAGGGTTGAAATGGCCCCGTGGAGAAGCAATTTCCTGTCCACATTGATGGCCCGAACACTTCTGATCTTTTTGTTTTTAAAACCTGTTCAGCAGCATAGGGAGTGAAAGGTCACCATAGTGGAAAGTTGTTTTTCTTTCCCTGGTTATGTTATTAAGCACAGGACAAATGTCATTGTTCACAGGCACAGTTCCTCCTGAAACCATCACATCAATTAATCTGCTGTCGCTGAAAAGTTTGGACAGATTGCTATTTGTTGAAGCCTCTCCCTGCATGAGGCTAGTAATAAAGACATTCTGGTTCCAGCTTAATCCAGACTCCTATTGGCCCACACAGCAGGCTGCTTCCATTTCGATGCACCTTCTCACTCTTATGCCTCCCTCAGCAGTGCCCACGTCTCCTGACAAGGAAGGCTACCTTTTGCTATGTATTCTCTCAATGGCAAACTCTCCCCTGCCCCTCCCCTTGTCAGGATCCTACCCAGAGGCCCAAACATGGTGGTGATTTGGGTGAGTTAGAGTCATAGAGTTGTACAGCATGGATTCAGACCCTTCAGTGCATCTCATCATGCCAACCAGGTATCCTAAATTAATCTAGCCCCATCTGCCAGCATTTGACCTATATCCCCCTCAACCCTTCCTATTCACATACCCATCCAGATGCCTTTTAAATGTTGTAACTGTACCAGCCTCCACCATCTCCTCTGGCAGCTCATTCCATACACGTACCACCAACTGCATGAAAATGTTGCCCCTAAGGTCCCTTTTAAATTTTTTCCCTCCCACTTTTAAACCAATGCCCTCTGGTTTTGGACACCCCTACCCTGGGTAAAAGACCTTGGCTATTCACCCTATCCATGCCACTCATGATTTTATAAACTTCTAGAAGGCCACCCCTCAGCCTTCAACACTCCAAGGAAATTAGTTCCAGCCTATTCAGCCTCTTCCTATAGCTCAAAGCCTCCAATTGCAGCAACATCTTCGTAGATCTTTTCTGAACCATCTCAAGTTTCACAACATCTTTCCTAGAGCAGGGAGACCAGCATTGAATGCAGTATTTGTACGAAGGTGGGGAGTTGTAGGGGACAGCAGGGTAGGGGGAGGGTGGGGGGATCATGCTGTCAGATTAGATAGATTAGATTAGATTAGATTAGATTAGATTAGATTAGATTAGATTAGATTAGATTAGATTACTTACAGTGTGGAAACAGGCCCTTCGGCCCAACAAGTCCACACCGCCCCGCCGAAGCGCAACCCACCCATACCCCTACATGTACCCCTTACCTAACACTACGGGCAATTTAGCATGGCCAATTCACCTGACCTGCACATCTTTGGACTGTGGGAGGAAACCGGAGCACCCGGAGGAAACCCACGCAGACACGGGGAGAACGTGCAAACTCCACACAGACAGTCGCCTGAGGCGGGAATTGAACCCGGGTCTCTGGCGCTGTGAGGCAGCAGTGCTAACCACTGTGCCACCGTGCCGCCCACTAACCACTGTGCCACCGTGCCGCCCACCTAACCACTGTGCCACTGTGCCGCCCACCATGCCTTGTGTAAAATTGCCTGGCAGCCACACTGAAGCCATTACCAAGCTGGGGCTCTGCACGTAGTCACCACGTCTGGATTTGGTCAAAATCTGGAACCCCAGCCCCCTCCCCCACTAGCAGCATTGTGGGTCTATCTACACCCAAACATACTGCAGCAGTTCAAGAAGGCAGCTCACCTGGCTAGCACAAGAGGACATGGCTTTACATTGAGGGATGATAGATGTAGGACAGATGTCACAGGGGGTTTCTTTACTCAAAGAGTAGTAGGGGCGTGGAACGCACTGCCTGCAACAGGAGTAGACTCGCCAACTTTCAGGGCATTTCAATGGCCATTGGATAGGCATATGGCTGAAAATGGAATAGTGTAGGATAGATAGGCTTCAGATTGGTTCCACAGGTCGGTGCCACATAGAGGGCCGAAGGGTCTGTACTGCTGTAATGTTCTATGTTCTACTACCATCTTCTCAAGGTTAATTAGGGACAGGCAATGTATGCTGGCCCAGCCACTGATACGCCGATCCCCATGAGCGTATTAAAATAACAACCCATGGGAGAAACCAGCCCGATTCCAGTTCTTTAATACTTCTGCTACTTTAGATTAGATTCCCTACAGTATGGAAACAGGCCCTTCAGCCCAACAAGTCCACACTGACCCTCTGAAGAGTAACCTACCTAGACCCATTCCCCTACCACTCTACATTTACTTCTGACTAATGCGCCTAACACTATGGGCAACTTAATTATGGCCAATTCAACTGGCCTGTACGTCTTTGGATTGTGGAAGGAAACTGGAGCACCCGGAGGAAACCCACGCAGACACTGGGAGAACGTACAAAATCCACACAGACAGTCGCCCAAGGCTAGAATCGAACCTGAGTCCCTGACACTGTGAGGCAACAGTGCTAACCACTGAGCCACCGTACCGCCCCTTAATTTCTCCTGTCTCTAATTCTGTGGGACTTTAACCCACTTTTGTCTTTGGTGCTATTTTGCCATTTCTTTTATACGGGAAACTGTACTGCAGCTGGCCTGCTGAGACTGTGAAGAATATAATGAAAGAGGCTCCAAAGGTAGAAGAGGAGCAATCGGAGGTTGGATGGATCTGAGTAGCACAGCAAGCAAAGGGTTGTTGAGAGTTGTAAAATATGATTGGCATGCAAGAGGCCCCATGGAGGCAGCTCTCCAATGAAGTTGGGTAAATCTATCAGCAACATGTGGAAATTCCATTTGCAAAACAATGCAGGAAAAAATTAGCTTTAACCGCAGAATTTTGTGCCTATAATTCCAGAACCGCCCAAATGTATCCGTTGTTCTCAACCTGTCCCCTTGCCTGAGATGTCCCTCAGACTAAATCATCACCAGTCTCTCTCTAATGAGAATGCAGCCCTATAGTCCAGGAGGACGATAGCATCTTTACCCATATCTTTAACAATCTGACAGCTGTAAGGTACTTCAAGAGCAGAGGAAGCAACTCATAAAGCTTAAGGTTGAAGCTATGAGCATTCCATTAAACCCTGTCGACCAGTACACAGTCAGTTTGTACAAGAAATGCATTTCCACTAAAAGTATCATTTTCATGGCATTTTCTCTCACTAAAATCCTGAGCAGCTCATGACCGTTTATGGCTCACTATTCATTGTAATCCAACAACTGGAGCATAATGGATTGCCAGTAGTCACGACATCAAGCTCAGCTGCGTTACAAAACTGCACACTAATGCGCAGCTTGGCTCTGTTTCAGGATATTGTGATTTATTGACTGCAAGATTCAAACCCAAAGGGGGAACCCATCGCAAGTACACAACCGCTGTAATCTAATGACAATAATGGATTTAAACGTTTGCGTTTATCTTGGTTTCAGTATTCCAATGCCTGTTTTACAGTATTACTTTCCTTTCTGTTAATTGTGAGAGCAGTTCTGAGCTGTGAGCTCGCAGTCACTGGGAGCTGGGGTGAGACTGCCAGAGCTCATTTCATTTCAGAGTCATCAGAAGCTGCCAGAGAAAGGAGATATTTATCCCATCAGTGCAGTTTGGACAGGAGCTCAGGACTTAGAGAGAGAGTGAGGGAGAGTGGTTTTGATTCCATCTCATAAAGAAATAAATGATTGATGGTAAATGATGAAACTTTGTGGCTAAACACATAACAAAAGGGATGCCAAACACTTTTTAAAAAGCTCATATTGTATAACAGTCCAACTTTCCAATCTGCTTCTACCTGAAGTCCTTTAACCCAGTGAATCCTGGCAGAAATTAAACCAGTTCCGGACCCATTAACATTTACTACAAAACATATTGTATAGTGTAGCTCACAATTCATTTTGCAGGAACTGTAACTCCTGAGTCTGACATCTCTGGAAATGTTACCGAGCTGGAGAAGAGTAAAATAAATGATCAATTCAATACATTACCTCCAGGTTCACCTTTCCAATCACACATCACCCTTGACATGGACATTTTCACTAGGCCTTTGGCACTACTGCTGAAAATGTGTTGCTGGAAAAGCGCAGCAGGTCAGGCAGCATCCAAGGAGCAGGAGAATCGACGTTTTGGGCATAAGCCCTTCTTCAGGAGTCCTTGGATGCTGCCTGACCTGCTGCCCTTTTCCAGCAACACATTTTCAGCTCTGATCTCCAGCATCTGCAGACCTCACTTTCTCCTTTGGCATTACTGGGTCAGTTTCCAGGAATCTCCCACCAACTCCAGCACAATTTGCATTGATCAATCCAATCAGTCAGCTAAAAACAGAGGAAATTTTAGGAATCTCAACACTACCCTGGCTGGCTTGTTGGACATCATTTTTTTTAAAACACATTCCTTGTGGGTAAAGCTGGCAAGGTCAGCATTTGTTGCCTAGATTTAACTGCTCTTCAGCAGAGCAGCTGGAACGGCCATCTCAGAGGGAAGGTAGCTGTCTGAGAACCAACCACACTGCTGTGGGTCTGCAGTCACCTGTACACAAGACCAGGTATGTGTGGCTCATTTCCATTAAAAGAACATTTGTGACCAAGGTGGGTTTTAAAAAATGGCAACCATTCTTTTCAGGGACACCATTAATGACACTGTGTTTAATTCCATGATGTAGTAATTGATTTTAAATCCCACCAGTTTCCATGGAGCGATTTAAACTCATGGCACCAGAGCACTAGCCTGAGCCCTCTCTGTTACTTGTTAGATGACACGACCACTACGCCAGCATCTCTTGCCCTATCCCTGTATAAACCGAGCTCAGTAGATCCATTCAGAACAAAAACAACTTTTTTTCATAGAGTCGTAGTCATTGAGTCATACAGCATAGAAACAGACTCTTTGGTCCAACCAGCCCATGCTGAGCATAATCCCAAACTAAACTAGTCCCTCCTGCCTGCTCCTGGCCCATATCACCCCAAAACCTTTCCTATTCATGTACTTATCCAAATTTCTTTTAAATATTGCAATTGGGACCACATCCATAGGTTTTAAAAATTCTCTTTTTACCCTGAAGATATTTCTTCCGTATTATATCCAAATTTTCATTGCAAACAAAGCAGGTAGTTCATCATTTGCAGACATTTGGAAGATGAATCAACTTGAAAGTTGATAGTTAAGGTATATTGTGTGTGTACTGGGTTTTTGACATTCTCCCTTGTTCATAATGTAATGTTGCAATTTACTTTACCAGTAAAAATAATTGAAGGGAGTAGAGCAGGAATAATTACTCCATTAATTTGAATCAACTGATTTTATCCTGAATGTCTGTAGATGCAAGTAGGAGTCAAGTCAGTTTCTTGGTGCAATGCAGTTTCTGCCCATGACTATACCCCTTGGAAATGTAAGGTCTGAATCAATGATTGGGAGCCACTAAAAGGACAAACTGGAAAATCATTCCCTGCAGCCAGTGATTTCCATCTATTGAAATTAATAAATGGAAAAATCAGAGGCTGAAGGCTACAGATTTCCCAGTGTTCCCTGCAAAGGAAATGTAGGAATGCAGATTGTGGGATCATCTCTTTGTATCATTCTCCTATTTTGGGTCTCACCTGTTTTGTGTTGTCTTGATGTAAAACCTCTGCCATTCTATTTCACCAGCCCCATATTTATACATTCAGAGGGGCAAGATTCACAGTGTAGGATGCCAATAGAATTAATTGGAAGTAGGAGAGAGGACATCAAGGTTACACCTTTAATGCCTGTAGATTATACCAGGAAGGAAAGGAGGAATCAGACACAGATTAAATAGATTTTATTAAAACAAAGGAAAATGCACACTTGCAGTTTTGATTGACATAAATCTGACCTTTTAGTCTTTGTATTGTTGTAGGAAAGATAATTCAATGCTAATTACATCCTAAGGCCATCAGGAGAGATTGAGACAGGCTGAGGCTTTGCAGTCATTTCGAGAAAGTAACAATTGGGTGTCATCTGTTTGTACCCCAGCTTCTCCAATGGGGCACTGCTCATTCTGGCACTGTATCTTTTTTAAGATTTAAAAAAGACTTACTGATATATAGTGCAGTTAGCCATGGCAGGATATGCCAGTATGTTTTACAGCCAATAAGCTATTTTTTGAAAGGTTGTAATGTAGGAAATGCAGCAGCCAATTCAACAGAGCCAGCTTCCACAAACAGCACAATGAGAAGGAACAGAATTACTGCTTTTGTGAGGCTAATTGAAGAACATCTTTTTTATATGGCTTTGGGGTCTACACCAATTGGGTTGCAACAGCCACCAAGGCAGCTCAACCCCACCTTCTCAAGCACAACTACAGATGTGCTATAACTGCTGGCTGAGACAGTGACACCCACATCCCATGAATCAATAAAGAAAAATCTGCACCGTTATTTTCACCTCCTTGAATGAAACTTCAACTCATAACCTTCATAACTCATAACTCAATGGAAACCAACTGAGTCATGACTGATTTCTGAAAAGTGAGGAACAGACAATGTGCAACAACAGTGGAAGGGTTTGGAATGGGGTGTAAAATATGTATTTTTAAAGAGATGGACACTTTTTTAGGTTTCTTCGCAAAGTGTTCCATGGTGGATGTTTTCATAATGAATCATGGAGCACTGAAATAGGCCATTCAGTCCATTGTGTCCATGCCAGCCCACAGTGGAGAGTCCTTTCAGTCCCATTCCCACTCAATCTCAGAAGGCCTGTGAGTGTATCTCCCTCAGGCACCCACCTAATTTCCTCCCGAAATGATTGAACATCTACACTTCCACCACCCTCATGGGCAGCCTGTCATTACCACTCACTGCATAAAATAAAAGGTGAAATATCTGAACAGTGAACTCAACCAGGATTAATGCTGCTTTTAATATAACTGCTCCAAATCTCTTGCCATTTTCTGGGTCCATCTATCAGGCTGGTAACTTAATCCATAGAGACTTGACTGTCTTAATATATTCTGTACTACATAAAAAGCAGGTTCAAATTACAGCAAAGTAGTTAAAGATGAGTGAAACACTGATGACAGAATGCTTTAGAACAAGTTAATCTGATCACCATGCAGCAATGTACTATTTATATGGGCACACGTACTCAAATAACATTAAGTTTATCCAAACTGAATACAATCCCCCCCATTAGAAAGTGGTTAGCTATTTTACTTCTGTGTGAAAACACATCTTCTGTCAATAGTCTTTTCCTAAAATAGTATTGTGATGTTACTATGGCTTTAAGAGGTGCATTTTGTCCTTTGTTTTAAAGTTTGAGACAGAGGTGCGGATCAGTCTGCTCAAAGCAATTAAACACCTTGTTAGGCCTTCAGTATTTTTTTAAGTTGGAACAATAGAAACAGCCTGAATGGGTGGGGTCAAGCTCCAACAGAGCCAGGAGGTTTAGTTTTAGTTCTCAATAGCAGTTGCGGGGGTCTTGAGCTGATGTGGAAGCTTTATTCTTCTGTCTGTTGTGGCTAAAAGCTGGGTTCTCTTCCTGCAGCTAGAAATACATATGAGACAATCTATTTTACTGAATTTGCCTCTGCCCAGATTGTGTTTATGGGATGTTACAATATTTTTGTTTAGTTAAATAATCTATTATTTTGTTAAGTTTCCCAAAAATGTTAAATTATTCTAATTCTTTCTTTTGTTGTATTTTAACAATAGTGTCTGAATAAAGTGTGTTTTGCCTTAAGACTGGTAGTTAAAGCAATCAAATTGCACTCTGGAACACAACATCTGTCACTTGCCTTTAGAATAAGGAGCAGCATAATGGCAGTTTTATTACCACTTCTACCTCACAGTACGAGGGACCCAGGTTCTATCCCAGCCTCGGGCAACTGTCATAGAGTCATAAAGATGTACAGCATGGAAACAAACCCTTCGGTCCAACCCGTCCATGCCGACCAGATATCCTAACCCAATCTAGTCCCACCTACCAGCATCCAGCCCATATCCCTCCAAACCCTTCCTATTCATATACCCATCCAAATGCCTCTTAGTTGTTGCAACTGTCGATGTGGAGTTTGTATTTCTTCCTTTGTATACTTGGGTTTCCTTCCATAACCTAATGATGTGTAGGCTAAGTGGATTAGCCATGGGAAATACAAGGTTACAGGGATTGGGTGGGATGCTCTTCAGAGGATTGTTGGGTTGAATTGTCTGCTTCCATGCTGTAGGGAATCTATGATAAGGGAAAGGTGCAGCCCAGACTATCTTCTTAATTCTATTTTGAGAGGGTTTGGTCTGGTCCATAACATTATGGTCTGACAAAACCAGTCATTGCGGTGATGTTATTTGTCTGAAAGAGGCGGCAGGAATTTGTATGATTATTGTAAGATCCATGCCTGCTGCTTCTCCTATTTCTGCCTCCAAGCAGTCTGTATTCTACCTCATTTTACGTCAAGTCTCTTTCTCCTTTGCCTCAAAGTCTAGCAAAACTAAAATGAGACCCTCCTATGGAGCCTATTCAGCTTATCACCAACCTTCCGAAGAATGTCGCCCCTGCCCCTATAACGCCACATTTCACATGGCTAATCCACCCAACCTACACATCCCTAAACACTATGGAGAAGTTAATCTGACCAATCCACCTAACCTGCACATCTTTGAACCGTGGAAGGAAACTGGAGCACCCAGAGGAAACCCACGCAGACAACAGGAGAAGGTACAAACTCCACACAGACAATTACCTGACACTGGAATCGAACCCAGGTCCCTGACCTTATGAAGCCGCAGTGCTAAGCAGATGCATACTAGACACCTGCCAATTTGAGGAACATAGGAACAGGAGTAGTCCATTCAGCCCCTTGAACCTGTTCCACAATTCAATGGGATCATGGCTGATCTGTAGCCTAACTCCATACACTTTCCACAAAAACACAAATTGCTGTAAAAGCTCAGCTGGTCTGACATCATCTATGGAGAGAAAGGAGAGTTAATGTTTCGAGTCCAGTGACCTTCCTCAGAACTGAGTTCTGATTTCCAGCATCCACAGTTAATAATAGTTCATAGAATAGAATCCCTACAGTTCACAAGCAGGTTATTTGGCCCAATGGGTTCACACTGACCCTCCGAAAAGTATCCCACACAGACCCACACACCTACTCTAACCCTGTAACCCGGCATTTCCTGTGGCTAATCCACCTAGCCTACACATCCTTAGACACTATGAGTAATTTAGCATATCTAATTCATGTATCCTGCACAGCTTTGGACTGTGGGAGGAAACTGGAGCAAACCCACGCAGATTCACGGAGAATGTGCAAACTGCACACAGACAGTCGCCCGAGGCGGGAATTGAACCCGGGTCCCTGGCACTGTGAGGCAGCAGTGCCAACCACTGAGCCATCATACTGCCCAAAGTTCTTTGTGTTTTTCTTTCCATATACCTGCCTTTGATCTATAATTCCTTAATTGTTTTTAAGTTAACCTATTTTTCTAATCAACTTGTTCACAACTCTTAATGGGACTTAAACTGGGACCTCTTGGTCCAAGAGCAGGAGCACTACCACTGCATCACAAGAGGGCCTCCTACCTTTGTTTCACTAAAACCTATCTAGCTCAAATTTTAAATTAACAACTGAGTTTCCACTGCCAGTTGTGGAAGAGAATGCTTAACAGAGATGGTTATGGAAATGCAGAAAGCTACCTCTCGTTCTGAATGATAGAGGTAAAAACAGAAAATGCATGAAATGTTCAGCAGGTCTGGCAGCATCTGTAGAGAGAAAGTGAGAGAGAGAGAGAGAGAGAGAGAGAGAGAGAGAGAATAAAAGTCCAGGGGTGGAATTTAATGTCCTCGGCTTGGGAGAGTTTGACAATAGGGGCATGTGTTTAATTCAGAAGGTGAGGAATTTAGTGGTTGTAACGAGGTCAGCCGGATGGACCTCATAGAATATAAGTTCCCCGATTAGTGCTGTTAATCTGCTCCAATCAGGGAGCCCTGGCTGATAGATATAAAAGGAGTGCCCCTGCCCCTCTGCTGTGGTTGTGCTTGAGCCCAGGTGTCCCTGGAGAAGGAGCACGTGGTGTCCACCAACTCCCTTGAGCTGTTCAGGGAGTGGTGGGCACCACAGGGAGTGGAGTGTATTATTTCCCCCTCCAATTCTATTTCGATTTAATCCCTGCCCTCCCCTTCACATTTTTGATCCTGCAGCATTACCCTTTGATGAGAAGGGCATTGCTTGTCACTGGCCACTCGGATGTTTCCTCTCTTCCTGGTTGTGGAATACATATAAAGATTTATACACTTGTTGTTCTTCACTGTGTCCTACACCTGCACACACGTGACATGGGTGCTGGGGAAAAGGAAGCATGGCCACTGTTAGGAGGTACTGTGGGGAGAAATTAGAAAAACAGAAAAAATAAAGGTTGGTTATCAACCAGTGCGGAGGGGGGAGGGTAGGTTAGAGAACGTCCTTGTGTGTCTGCTAACAAAAAAAAACAGGAGTGTCCAGAGTACTGCTCACTCTCGGGGCCGGCTCTGTGCTAACTGTGTCAGTGTCACATACTATGCATGTGGAAATAAAGGCTGACTTGATGATGAGATACCAGTCTCTGTGTCAATTATTTCAGGGACCCTATAGCCTGCCTACCTCTGCTCAAATGAAGTCTATGAACGAAGGCATCACCAAGTGAGGGCCTAATGTGAGCTGTTCATGTGCGTGGGTTTGATGCAAATACTTTGATATCATCAGTTGGTAGTCAACAACTGCTTTCTCTCTTTCCCATCACAAATAGCTGCTTTCAGACAGCGGGGGAAATAACATCTCTATAAAGGTCTGTATTTTCCTTATAAAATGGAAGTTTAGAAATGAATGGGTGCTGGAAGGCTGGAGAAATATTCAGTTTATTAAAAGACAATTGTTTCCAGTTTGGAGTTTCCAATTAAGAGGTTAGATATAACCATTGCAGGCAGAGAGTGCTTCAGGCATGGCTATTACTGCAAAGTTTACATTTGAAATTATTTTTCTCCACTCAAGTAGATTCTGAGGTTTGTTGTGATCCAGTTCCCCTGGTGCCAATGATACTTCAGTCTTCATTTGGAAAACTGAGACTGAGACCCAGCCAATTGCTTTTTCCTACTGGAGTCACTATGTCACCTGAAGAAGGGCTTATGCCCAAAACGTCGATTCTCCTCTTCCCTGGATGCTGCCTGACCTGCTGCGCTTTTCCAGCAACACATTTCCAGCTCTGATCTCCAGCATCTGCAGACCTCACTTTCTCCTCACTATGTCACCAGTCACTGTGGGAAGCCAATTTTACAATTGTCCCCGGTTTATTGATCCTAAATACCCCATTGCTGGCACCAGACCAAAAAACCGATTGGTTGTTCCTCTTGGCCACGCACATTACGAATATTGAGCAATTTTCTCTCTTTATTCCTGAGATGTAAGTGTCAACAGCTGGGTCGGCATTCATTGCCCATTTGTAATTGTCCTTGAGAAGGTGCACATGAGCCACTCTCTCTCGAGCTTTCATCATCTGTGGGGTTACAGGAGTTACCACAATGCTGTTCCGAAGAGAATTCCAAAAACTGGACCCAATGACACTGAAGGAACAGGTTTGAAGCTCAGGATAGTGAGTGGTTCGGAGGAAAACTTGCAGGAGGTACTGTTCCCTTCTTTCTACTGCCATTGTTATGGAGACCATGAGGTTGGAAGGTGATGTCAAACGGGCCTGGGTATGTTGCTACAGCACGTCCTGTAGATAACACAGGTTGCCCTGCTCAGACTGTGTATTGGTGGTGAAGGATGGTTGATGGGGCTGGATGGAGTCCGTCTGTCAAATAGACTGATTTGTCTTGGATGGTGTCAAGCTTCTTGAGTGTTCTTGGAGCTGTACTCAGCCCAGCAATTAAGGAGCATTCCATCACACTCATGACTTGAACCTTCTGGACAGTGGACGGGATTTGGGGGGGATAGGAGGTACTTGAATCATCCAAGAAACCCATTCAATTTCATTTTCTTTGTGTTGGTTTTCATACTTTTTAAAACTTGTGTTGATTGAGAAGCAGTCGACTGCACCAATTTCATAACCATAAGACCATGAGTTGCAGGAGCAGAATTAGGTAATTCGGCCATCTGCAATTCAATCATGGCTGATGTGTTTCTCAACCCTATTTTCCTGCCTTCTCTCGATAACCTTTGATCCCCTTACCAGTCAAGCAACTATCTCTGTCTTAAATACACTCAGTGAAGGGCATCAACAAAGTAAATAGACAAGGTCTTTTCCTTGGGGTTGGGATCCAGAACTAACGGGCATAGGTTCAGGGTGAGAGGGGAAAGATTTAAAAGGGACCTAAGGGGTAATTTGTTCACACAGAGGATGGAGCATGTGTGGAATGAGCTGCCAGAAGAAATGGTGGGGGCTGGTACAATTACAACATCTGGATGGGTACATGAATAAGAAGGGTTTAGAGAGATATGGGACAAGTGCTGGCAAATGGGACTAGATTGGGTTAGGATATCTGGTCAGCATGGACAGGTGGAGTGAAGGATCTGTTTCCGTGCTGTACATCTCTATGACTCTATGACTTGGCCTCCACACGCTTTTGCGGCAATGACGTCCACTGCTTCACCACCCTCTGGCTGAAAAGAATTCCTCCTCATCTCAGTTCTAAAGGGTCACCCTTCACTCTGAGGCCCTGCCCTCATGTCCTTACTAGTGGAAGCATCTTCCCCATGTCCACTCTATCCAATCTTCTCAGTATCCTGTAAGTTTAAATCAGATGCCTCATCATCCTTCTAAACCCAGAGTCTTCAACCATTCCTAATTGGACAAGAACTTCATCCCTGAGATCATTCTTGTTAACCTCCTTTGGACCCCCTGCAAGGCCAACATATCCTTTCTTAGAAACAAGACTCAAAACTGCTCACAATATTCCAAATGTGGTCTGACCACAGCTTTATACAGCCACAACAATACATCCCTGCTCTTCTACATTAGCCCTCTTGAAATGAATGCTAACATTGCATTTGCCTTCCTAACTGCCAACTTAATCAGCATGTTAACCTTAAGAGAATCCTGAACTAGAACTCCTAGGTGCCTTTGTGCTTCAGATTTCTGAAGTCTTCCATGTTTAGCAAATAGCTTATACCTCTATTTTTTTCTATTAAAGTGCATAATCACCTTATCCCACATTGTATTCAATCTGCCATTTCTTTGCCCACTCTCCTAGCCTGTCCAAGTCTTTCTGCAGCCTCCCCACCTCCTCAACACTGCCTGTCCCTCCACCAATCTTTGTGTCATTTGAAAACCAAGCAATAATGCCCTCAGTTCCCGTGTCCAGATCATTAATATATGGTGTGGTCCCAACACTGACCCCTACGGTACACCGCTATTTACTGGCTGCCATTCTGAAGAAGACTCCTTTAATCCCACTTCTTGCTTTCTGCTAGTCACCCATGACCACTTCCACCTAGAAGAACAAGGGCAGCAGATAAATGGGAACTTCACGCTGTGTAAGTTCGCCTCCAAGTGACTCGCCACCCTGACTTGGAAATACATCGCTGTTCCTTCATGTTGCTGGGTCAAACCCCCAGAGTTCCCTCTCTAAGAGCATTGCGGTCTATCTACAGCACATGGGATGCAGCGGTTCAAGAAGGCGCTCACCACCATCTTCTCAAGGGTAACTAGGGTCAGGCACTAAATGCTGGCCCAGCCAGTGACACCCACATCCCAGGATTGAATAAAACAGAAGTGTCATCACAGATTCACAATAGTGTAACTATTGTCGGCTGATGGATAAGGACATTACTAAGACCTGGGAACCACACCCTCGTTACCAGAGGATATTAGCAAGACCTTCAGCCATGATAAAAAGCAGGAATCCATGCCTTTCACTGGGATCTGTGTATGTGTACAAACTTACTTTTTAAAAAATAAACAGTTATCATATTGCAACATTTAGCCTTATGTTCAACCTTCGCATTTCATAACTCACAGATGTGGCAGGATTTGGTCATCTAAACTGAAGAATCGGGTACAAAGGCACATGCATATTTTGAATCAAGACAATAATCCTCAGTGCAACACCTTACAGGAGTTTAAACTAGAATTGTCTTTAACAGTCCACAATGGGGCATCTTACTGAATGTAATCCACGTGGCAAACCTAATGAATTACCTCATGTTACTGTTCACCCGTGAACATTTTCTCGAACCAAGCTGAAGATTTTAGAAACTAGTAGTTTCTAAAATGTTCTGTGTGAGGGCAGTTTGGCTGATGCAGTAATTGAGGGTGAATAGAAAGCAGCTGCTCCTCTCAGTTGAAGGGTCAATTACAAGAGGGCATCATTTTAAAGTGAAAGGCAGGAGGTTTAGAGGGGGTTTAAGAAAAGCTTTTCCACCCAGAGGGAGGTGGTGGTCTGGAATGTACAGCCTTGGAGGGAACCTCACAACCTTTAGAACGTACTTGGATGAGCACTTGAAGCATCATAACGTTGAAGGCCTTGGGCCTAGTGCCAGAAGGTGGGACTTGTGTAGATTCGGAGGAGCTTTGGCTGATATCGACTTGATAGGTGACCCTTTTGTAAGATTCTATGGTTAGGGATTTTCCCTTTCCTTTCAGATTGTTGTATACTTCCCCTGGAATTAAACATTTTAATCAGAAGGTGGGATCGGTGGGCATTTCACACCACCTGAGCTTTAATCTGATGATCTACCTCCAAAACTAATGAAATCTAGAGAACAAGATTGAGGGAAGACTGCAGATGGAAATAAATTGGATTGGAGTAAAATCTGAGGAAGAAACAGGGAATGTACAGAGGGTAGATTAAAAAGGAAGAAAATAAAAGAGATAGTAAGGAAAAGTAACAAAAAAGATATTTTAGATTTAAAATCCGCTCAGTTCAATTTGTTACCCACAGGAGGGAGACTGCACAGTTTTGAAGTTCTCTTTCTGGGTCTCCATGTTTAAAATGAAAAATGAAAATGGAAACAGCCCTGAGTAGATCAAGTAGCCTTCAGTGCCATTACATAGAAGATAGAACAGTACAGCACCGTAGAGGCCCTTTGGCCCACAATGTTGTGCTGAACATTTGTCTTAATCTTCTTTTTCATTCAAGGGATGAGGGCATGGCTGGCTTGACCAGCATTTACTGCCCACCCCAGAGGATAGTTAACAGTGAACCACATTGCTGTGGGTCTGCAGACACATGTAGTCCAGACCAGATAAGGATGGCAGTTTCCTTCCCTAAAGGGCATTAATGAACCAGATGGATTTTTCTGACAATCGACAGTGGATTCATGGTCATCATTAGACTCTTAACTCCAGATTTAAGTCACAAATCATGCCTTTCACAGGGAATTTGTGATATGGACAGCCCTAAATGGTAACAATCAGATTAGTTCTTGTTTACAGCAATGAGCTTTTCATTGGTTTTCTCCTAGCAGAGAATTTGCTGAAGTGTTCTTGCATCTCACAGTGGTCTCTCCCTCTGCGTGGACTACAGGGCGGGAGATTCAAACAGACTGTGTAGAGTAAGTACTGCTAGGTTTCATGGCATAGCATGTTTAATTCGAGTTTTATGGTCGCAAGTAATTGCTCATGAACTTCCAGAGGATCAAGTGGTGCGGTTTGCTTGAAGTTAGGTGGTGAGAGAATCATAATTTTTTTAAGGGATAAATGAAAACCGAAACAGGAAAGGCTACAGCACTGAGTAGATCAGGCAGCCACTGTGGGAAAATAGAAGTCAGTCAGTTGATACTAAGAGCCTTCAGACTCTTCATCAGACTCTTCAATGAACATCTATGTTATCTTGCTTTTTGCATATACTTTTGAACCTGGGGGATGTACAGTGAAGGTCTCTGAAGGTGAAGGCCTCAGGGAAGAACAGTGGCTTTATGAACAGAATCAGTGATCTAGATAATGGAATTGACTTTGAAAAAGACAAGTGATAGATCAGAAAATTATAATTGTAGCCTGGGGATTAAAGTAGTGGCAGAGAAGGATGGCTGTCTAGATACAAAAAAAGGGAGAGCTTCAAGCCTTGTGGGAAAGGGGCAAATTAGGGAGTTGAAGAGCCAGCCCAGTGAATAATGGGGTGGTACACAACAACGATAGCAGTCAGCGTCTGAAATGGAAAGATCTTCCAAATATAAACAGATCGAAACGCAGGCATCAGTCACTGTTAGGCCGAGACATGCAAAGCATAATGTTGCTAACAAAATTGGCATCTCTTTTAGGAACAACAAAGCATGTGTTGCATAGGAACAACCCAGTAAATCACAGGTAAAGAACAATGAGTTCTTTCATGTGCATCAGGATCCTAGATTTAGTAACATAATAAGCATGAATTAATCCTAGGTGTACAAATTAAAATAAAACGCCTGGAACACCCCTTCAAGCTTGGGATATGTTTTACTTTATTTTGCAATGTGATGTGCTCATAGTGCACAGCTTCAGAGAGAAGTCTGCATAATCTCTAATGCTTTCTGCAGAAGCATACAATCGCCAGTCCATTAAGCACAATGAGTGATGGTGATTGTGGGGTGGTACATTTCTATAGAGCTGAGGAGAGGGGAAACAGTTCCTCACAAAAATAGCCAGACACTGTTGTGAGCTGGAGACAGGAGAGTTCACAACTGAAGGGGTTAGTGAAAAGCAGAGGCAGCAGGAAGCAAACCAGCTCTTTCCCAGCTCAGAGCTGAAGAACCTGGGATGAAACTTGTTCTGGATTCTCTGTCAAAGGAAATGGATAATCATCACATCTTTGACAGTGACATTAGTCAGCAGGGAATTCCGTTTTTAGCTTGCAGACAGTGGGCAAGTCTGGAAAAAGTCAAGTCTTCCTGGGTTATTTGTTTAGCCTTCAACTTTTGCAAAGTGACAGAAAGATAAATGTCAAATGTGTTTCAATATTTGCCAGAGCATTATTACAGTTAAAGTAATTGTCTGCCTCCAGATTAAACACTAAATGCAATAATTTAATTGAAAATCTCATAAACGTCTGCTCAGAGCTTCCTGTGTGTATGAAATGATAAGCTTGCTCTTTGACTGTGTTTAGAATTTTGCAAACAAAATCTCCTTGTCTTTCTCTTCTCTACTTGTCCTCCTCTAGTAACTTTTTCCATCTACTGATATTACTTCAATGTTTTTAAAAAATCTAACCTTTGCCTCATAGAACACTAATCACTAAATCATATTACTGTTCTTGGGAGCTAGCTGTGCATAAATTGGCTGCCACATTAATTTAGAAGTGCTTAAATTAGCTGGAAAGCTTTGGGATTCCCTGGCTCTATATAAATGCAAATTATTTTGTTTTTTTCCTTACCAGCAAATCAAAAGATTGCTTCTTGTGATAAATGAAAATGAAAGGACAGACAATTGCATTGACACATTAGGAGCGTGGCCAGAATCCATCTTTGACAGGTAAAAGCATGTCAAAATAGTATCAGTGTACCAGAAACTTGTCAACAGGATTGGAATGCACACATCAACTTGACTGTGGACCATTAAATTTCAAATTGTTTTAAGTTACAACCTTGGCACATATAACAATGGAGAAAAGTTTGAGAATGAGACAGATGGCATTTTGACAAAATGCTGGCTTGGATGCAGAAGACATAACATTGTTCTGTGAGGGTGCATAGACCCTGATTATGTGTGTATAGACTGAAATACAACCAGTGTCTCCAATGATTTCAGATGCCAGATCCGACATTTTATGAACTGTCTTCTGCTGTTTTATAAAGAGGTAGAGGGATGCGTAGAAGTTGGTCAATGGAGTTAAAAGGGGCTACGCTCATCTTCAAGTATCTGGCAGAAATCAGTCCCTGTTTATGTTGTTATAGACCTTGATGAGCTAGTCAAATTATATTTCCTGTAAGCCCAGTGACAGCTGTTTTACTTACCATGGTAAATCACTCTGTTTGCTTTTGCAATGGTGCCAGTAACAAGTGTGTCACATTTTCATTGCATTTCTGGTTTTACTAAAGTAATAGAGCATAGCCGTGTTGAAATAAGTAGTCTCGGAGCCAGTCATATCCACTATTCATTCTCTGCTGAGTATCACTGGCAACTGTGATTGCTCCTATTTCTGGAGGTGTAATCACATAGTCTCCAGCCATTGGTCACCCAGTGTATCTGCCTGATGGTGCCCTACCTACCCTCACCAATTGTAAACTCAACACAATCTTCGATGCCTGATTATTGATGAATCATAAAGCTCTTCTTCAGCCAGTGTGTTGTAAAACAGTAAAACAACAGCATACCAAGGTGATGAATGAAATGCAAACTATTCTCATGCCTTTTACTCCAGCATTGTTTCCAAAAGTGTCCTGGAGATTAATCTTCAATTCCAGGTCAATCTTGGAGAGTTGGAGAAAGTGAAGACTGCAGATGCTGGAAACCAGAGTTGAAAAGTGTGGCGCTGGAAAAGCACAGCAGCTCAGGCAGCATTTGAGGAGCAGGAGAGTCGATGTTTCGGGCATAAGCCCTTCATCAGGAATGTTCTAGCATAACCCCAGATTCCACCACACTTTTTGAATCTTGGAGAGTTGAGAACCTTGCCCTTTGAGGATGAAGGTTGCACATTTTCCACAAGCCCTATAATATCTCACTGGAGTGGTGAGTCTCAATGTGTTAGCATAGAAAGAATGGCTCCAATATTACTCAAGAATTGGGGAGGGAAAGGGAGGGAAGGAGAGCAGCTGGGGGCAGGATTGGGAATGTGAAGGCCTTATTAATCTTTTAAATAATTGACTCCACTTGACAGTCATCAGAAAGAACAAGCTAATATTGACAGGAACCTGCTGTAATGTTGTGTGTATCTATGTTCAGGCAGGCATGTACTTTAGACAGAGCTAAGCAAGCGGTATGTGTGTATCATGTGATATTTTTGGTGTCAGGGTTAGGCATGTCAAAGAGTGGCTGCAGGACATCCTTCTAGAGCAGTGCAAATAGCCAGAGATCAAGGTCCACGTTGGTGTTAATGACATAGGATAGAAGGGGGATGCGGTCCTACAATCGGAATTTAGGGAGCTAGATAGAAAATTAGCAAGGAGGACCTGTAATGTCAGCAGTACCCGCAGTCCCAATTGCAACTGATTAGATTACTTACAATGTGGAAACAGGCCCTTCGGCCCAACAAGTCCACACTGCCCCGCCGAAGCGCAACCCACCCATACCCCTACATTTACCCCTTTTACCTAACACTACGGGCAATTTAGCATGGCCAATTCACCTGACCTCCAGAAATAGGAGGGTAAGGCAGATGAATGCATGGAGGAAAGAGAACACAGGAGAGAGGGCTTTAGATTTCTGAGACTGGCTCTGTGGGAGATGGCATCTGTACAAGCCAGATGTTTGCACATGAGCAGAGCTAGAACTGAGTTCCTTGCAGGGTATTTTGTTTGTGTTTTCGGGCAGGGTTTAAACTAACTTGACAAGAGTATGGGGACTACGAGAAAATATTAAAAAGTAAACTGGGGAGCACGAAATGCTGGGAGATTGCAATAAAGTAGAGAATGAGATGTTAAGAGGTGGAGTTACAGTAAGGGAGAATGTAATGAAGTCTAAGTCAAGGTCACACAGTATGAATGTGAATGCACAGAGTACAGTTAATAAGACTGCCGAATTACAGACACAGACTGTCCTGTGGGATTGAGATGTTGTGGCGACAGAGGAGACCTGGTTTAAGGAAGAGGAGATCTGAGTGTTAAGTATTCCTGGTTACAATGTGCTCAGAAAAGATGGGAAAGGTGAAAAAGGAGGCAGAGCAGCATTTTTAGTTGAGTAGAACTTTGCAGTGCTGGAGAAAAAGGATGCTTCCTCTTTCAAAGCAGAATTATTTTGGCTAGAGGTAAGGAATAAGAAGAGGAGCTTATACTGCTCAGTATAATCTATAGACCATTAACAAGTGAACGATGGAGAGGAGCAAATCTGCACAGAATCACAGAATGTTATAAACATTATTGTATTTGGAAAGGGACTTTAGTGACCCACGTATCAATTGGGATAGTGGTATTGTCATAAAGTCATAGAGAGGTACAGCACGGAAACAGATCCTTCAGTCCAACTCATCCATGCGGAACAGATATCCTAACCTAATCTAGTCCCATTTGCCAGCACTTGGCCCATAACCTCTAAACGCTTCCTATTCATATACCCATCCAGATGCTTTTTAAATGTTGTAATTGTACTAGCCTCCACCTTCTCTATTTATCCTATGCATACCCCTCATGATTTTATAAACCTCTATAACCCCTAAGCCTCCAACACTCCAGGGAAAACAGCCCCAATCTATTCAGCCTCTCTCCGTAGCTCAAACCCTTCAACCCTGGCAATATCCTTTCCTGAACCCTTTCAAGTTTCACAACATCCTTCCGATAGGAGGTAAAGGGCTGCATGAGGTAAGCACTCCTAGATTGGGTTCTGGAGAATTTGTTCCCAGCAGTATGTGCCCAGTACAAGAAAGGAGGTCTTGCCAGACCTAGTTCTTGGGAATGAGGTGGGCTCAATATTGGGGGAATGTTTAGGGAACAGTGATCATTGTATCATAAAGTATGACATTAGGAATTGACATTGGTCAATCCAGAGTATGAATAATCAACTGGCAGAAAATGGACTTCAATCTGGCAAGCACCAAGGTGAGAAGGGAGAGAAATAAAAGGGTCCAGAATGACAATCCTTTTTCACACAGAGGGTGGTGAGTGTCTGGAACAGGCTGCCAGAGGTAGTAGCGGTGGTGAATACAATTTTGTCATTTAAGATACGTTTGGACAGGTACATGGATGGAATAAGTGTGGAGGGATATGGACCAAACACAAGCAAATAGGTGTAGATTAATCCCAAACCACACAAGCGGAATTTTAAAAAGAAAACTAGTGTGGAACAATTTCAGAGTCGAAATCTGAAACCCTGGAATCTATAAATTCCCAGATACCACTCTGTTTATTCGCTGAATCACTGGGGGTGGTAAGAGATATGTTCTATAAAAGCATAGAGTCAATGATGTAATGGTGTCAATATCTATGACACACATTGTTACAGTTCAGAGTTTCTACTAATAGTTTTAGTTTGTGTTCACAAGAAAAAATAAGATTCTCTAAACAAACCACATTTCCTTTTGATTGGAATCCGCGCCAATAAACTCACTATGAGAGATATATAGTATCATAATCCATTAAATATGTTGTATCACAGATAAGGCCTTGACTGATGTCCTCCTCCTTCTTCTGACTCTGCAAAATGTGGTAAATGCTGCATCATTGGTCCATTATTCTCAAGCTGAAGACTCACAAATTAAGACATTTATCTGCAAACAAATTAATGCACAGAAATGAAGGATATGCCCTGAGTTTAAATCTTGCATTACACATTTCTCAAAACACACAAAACATAACTGAAAACTCCAGCAGGTTTTCTTTTCCAGCAGCTTTGGTCACAATTTCTGACAGCTTCTGGGAGATTGACCTGAGAAGGAAGAGCTTTATCCTCCTCCTCCTCAGGTTCAGATGAAACTGAAAACCGTAGCAGTGAACTGAAAACCGTAGCAACACAGTGGCATGTTGGGTTGCTTCGGTGAAAACAAGAGGGTCCATTCAGAGTTTGATTAATTTTACAATTCATTGGCCATTGTTAATTTTATAAAAGTATGCAACATCCTTTTAGAGATGGGATGACATTTAATTTACTTGTAGTTTGCCCATTTTCTTTAGACTCATCAATGTCTATCCAATGTGCCCTCGAATACATTTATGCCATTCAGCCCAAAATTCCCTTGTAGTAGCAAGTTCCACATTCAGTTAGCATGATATCATAAATTTTCCTTATACTTTTTCATGATTCCGTTGTGATGTACAGTTTTTTTTGACAATTCCCACTTCCATTGAGAAGATGACAGCTGGAGTAGTTGTTGGGTGAGTACACTATTTTAATTAACTGAAAACAATAAATCTAGAAAAGCATTTTGGAAACCTTTTCTGCTGTGTTTGCTAAATACTAAAATGCAATGTTACTAATATAATGAGACCTCCATTGTGCTAAAGCACATTATTACGGACATGTCATGTTGGCAAATCAAAACGAGTAAGTAGCAGTCCTGTTCTCTGCTTACCCCTGTACAAAGCACGTGTCTGTTCAGTTGATATTAAAGTGTTCAATTGTTCATTGTTGGGACCAGAGATGAAGCAGGCAGCTAAAGCTGAACGTGTTGCATTTCAACAGGACTGGCACCAATGTCCTTGCGCTAAAGTGGAGATCCTTGTTGTTTCAGGGTTATGGACCATGGAGAAACCACGTGATGATGTCACAGAGATGCATATCATAGAGTATAAATACCAGAATGTAGGTAGAGTTAGACAGCACCAGAAGAAACATTCTTGAGTCTGCAGGCAGAATCTTCCCAACCACTGAATGACATGGGGAATAATGAAAAAGTTGGAAGAATCGCATGAGATCAGCAGTCAGTACATTCCCAACATTGAGATTTACATCCAAGTGTTTAACGGTGAGATAGAATTCTTGCTAGTGTTACAATTCACTTGTGTTGCACTCTGAAAGTCAAGCTCTGCTTTTGTCAGAGTCATCACAAAAATTGTAGATTTTATGAAAGTTCACAAAATTCCTTAATTTAACTTTCATTTAGTTCCAAGTTGACAGAGAACATGGACCCTTAACAATAATTATTATTTATTACAAATAAATAGATTCTAATTACAGATAAACAATTATGAACCATCAACTGGTTAAAACACTAGCTGGTTTCAAAGTCACCCCTCTACAGACACAAGAAAAGTATGGGTGTTATGAGTGGCATGGAAGACAGGAAGGCAGTCCAGTGGCCCCTGTCTGTAGGATCTGCTGATGATTCTTGTGCTGATCAGAATTCTGTTTCTCAATCATCCATCTCCAGATAGTTTCACCTATTTTCAGAAGGCACAGGGTAACTGGTTCTCACTTATAAACATCTTTGATTTATCCATTACAATTCAGACCTTATAGCAATTGAAAATAGGAAATAAACTGGCTATTGTTAGGCTTGAGTTGCTTTTAATTGCAGAGCAAAAACAGTTCCTTCTCTCCTAGAGGTCCAATGGTTTCCACCAAAACATTGCCACCCCCAAATTGTTCAGCTACCAGAGAACCAATTACATTTATGTTGACAGGCAGAAGGCCTTTGTCATTCATAGCTAGTTACTAATCCACTGACCATTCAGCTACATGTTGCCAGCCAAATCTTCATTCATAGATTCTGGATTAGTGGTGCTGGAAGAGCACAGCAGTTCAGGCAGCATCCAAGGAGCAGCGAAATCGACGTTTCGGGCAAAAGCCCTTCATCAGGAATAAAGGCAGAGAGCCTGAAGCGTGGAGAGATAAGCTAGAGGAGGGTGGGGGTGGGGAGAAAGTAGC
>NC_057736.1:12605681-12617994 GCF_004010195.1 Chiloscyllium plagiosum
GGTTAGGCCACTGTTGGAATATTGCGTGCAATTCTGGTCTCCTTCTTATCGAAAAGATGTTGTGAAACTTGAAAGGGTTCAGAAAAGATTTACAAGGATGTTGCCAGGGTTGGAGGATAAGCTACAGGGAGAGGCTGAACAAGCTGGGGCTGTTTTCCCTGGAGCGTTGGAGACTGAGGGGTGACCTTATAGATGTTTACAAAATTATGAGGGGCATGGATAGGATAAATAGGCAAGGTCTTTTCGCTGGGGTTGGGGAGTTCAGAACTAGAGGGTGTAGGTTTAGGGTGAGAGGGGAAAGATATAAAAGCGACCTAAGGGGCAACATTTTCACGCAGAGGGTGGTACGTGTATGGAATGAGTTGCCAGAGGGTGTGGTGGAGGCTGGTACAATTGCAACATTTAAGAGGCATTTGGATGGGTATATGAATAGGAAGGGTTTGGAGGAATATGGGCCGGGTGCTGACAGGTGGGACTAGATTGGGTTGTGATATCTGGTCGGCATGGGCGGGTTGGACCGAAGGGTCTGTTTCCATGCTGTACATCTCTATGACTCTATGACTACTGTGTCATTTCACTGATCGATATGGAGTTTCACAATCACCTCCCAGCCAGGCGGGAACTAGGCAGCAACAATTCCCAACATGAAAGTCTGAGTGAAAATCTCGCAATGCCAGCTCTCCATTTAGTCCTCCAGTCTGCCTTCTTGGATATCTCCAGAGCCAGCAACCAAATGAAGACCCCATCCCCCTGCGCCTCCAGGTTCCAAGAGCAATGGGCTGCCAATTTCCCTCACATGTGGGGCAATTGATTGGAATTGAGCAGGACAGCTAGGAACTGCCAGTGTGTGACCAGAAGCACAGTTGGGCTTTAGCGATGGTGGAATTCTGGGAGTTCCCAGCAGAGGCCAGCACTTCTGCCTGTCAGTGGGAGAATATGATGAGTGGGAGACCACAGCGGTGTGATGAGTTTTGAAAAGTAGCATGATGAAAATCCAACGTAGAGAAATCATCCATGAAACCACCATATTGACCCTGTGCCAATTCTCAGTAGAATTCAGCCCTAAAGCTCTGCATCAAACCAAGCTAGAATGTGAATATGAACGCACAACCAAGATAGGTTAGTCTTTGCCTAATATTTTCAATATTTTCCCCTCGATTCCCCTATTGATCAAGAATCTATCTATCTCCCAGCCTTAAACATGCTTAAGCACTCTGCTGCCCCCCACCCCAGCTTTCTGTGGCAAGGAGTTCCAAAGATTCACAACTCTCTGAGAGAAGAAATTCCTCCTCATCTCTGTCTGAAATGAGTGTCTCTATTCCGAGACTATAAGTCAGAGCCTGATGTACCTATGATTATCATGTTTTGAGCTGTATCTAGTATTAATGTATAATAATTATTGTTACATTGAAGTCTAAGCCTGAAGACAGTCCTTGACTTTATTTTCTTTTCAACCAGTCTGTAAAGAACCCAAACTCATATGGCATCAAACCATTCAACAAAAGAGCTATGGCTGAGATACTGAATCGATACTTTCCCTCTGAGTCCATAGAACAAGAGAAAGAAATGAGGGAGGACCGAGATCTTGAATAGGATAAAAAGAAATAGAAAGAAGGCATTAAGTTGACTTGGCATCACCGAAAGATAACACATCACACAGTCCATTTAAGAATTTAAGAAACAGAAACAGGAATAGACCTTTCAGCCTCTTTGAGCCTGCTCCACTATTCAACAGAATCATGGCTGAGCCAACATTCCCAATGTCCACTTTTCTGTATTTTCCCCTTGATTCCCCTGTTGGTCAAGAATCTATCTATCTCCCAGACTTAAACATACACAAGCACTCTGCTCTCCTCCCGCCCCTCCCCCCAGCAAGGAGTTCCAAAGATTCACAACTCTCAGAAAATCGAAATTCCTCCTCATCTCTGTCCGAAATTAGTGCCCCTTTATTCTGAGACTGTGGCCTCTGGTCCTGTACTCTTCCATGAGGGGAAATACCCTCTCAGCATTTACCCTGTCAAGCCCCTTAAGAATCCTACAAGTTCCAATGAGATTAGATTAGATTCCCTACAGTATAGAAACAGGCCCTTCGGCCCAAGTACACACCGACCCTCCAAAGAGTAACCCACCCAGACCCATTTCCTTCTGACTAACGCACCTAACACTATGGGCAATTTAGCATGGCCTGACCTGCACATCTTTGGACTGTGGAAGGAAACCGGAGCACCTGGAGGAAACCCACTCAGATACGTGGAGAATGTGCAAACTCTACACAGACAGTTGCCCAAGGCTGGAATCGAACCTGGGACCCTGGTGCCGTGAGGCAGGAGTGCTAACCACTGAGCCACCGTGCTGCCCCTCTCTTGAGGTCTCCTCTCATTCTTCTCAACTCCAGCGAGTAAAGTCCCAATGTGTTGACCCTTTGCTCCGAAGGCAATCCCTCCATACCAGGGGTTAGCTTAGGTTGCTGAGAGAAGTTAGGTCAGAGATAGCAGAAACTCAGAACATAATCTTTCAATCAAAATATGGGTGAGGTGTCAGAAGACTGAAGAATTGCAAATGTTGCTCCGCTAAGGGTTCAAAAAGATAAATGAACGCAAATCAGTCTATCTTCAAGGGTGGGAAAAATGACTTCAAAGGTGAATTAATTTTTATTTGGAACAGAAAAGTGAAGCAGTTATGGTGTCTGACATCACCTGGTCAGGTTGTTTGATGAACCAACAAAGAGGATGGTTGAAGATAGTGCAGTATAGATGTATTCTTCAGATCTATGAGTGAAACCAACCCCAAGTCAACAAACATCTTTTTTACTGTGATTTTTTTCCATCAATTGCTGGGAAATTAAATCTCATTTTAAAAGACATCGGTATCCACAAGGATCATAATGTCTCCTCAAAGTAGGAGAGGTATTGTAGAGTGAATGAAAATGATGAGGAGCTTGGACAGAGTAAGTAGGGAAATTATTCCAAAAAACTCGTAAGGGCAAAGTTTTATTTTTCAAGCAGAACTTTGTTAAGATCTGGGATGGGTTACCAGAAAAGGAGGGCAAAAACGGATTGTCCTTGCAAGTTCCAAAGATAAATGGAGGTGTATTTGAAAAGAACTAACTTGTGAGGTTAAACCGAAAGAACTGCTGAGGCTGTAAATCAAAAATTGCTGGAGAAGCTCAGGAGGTCTGGCAGCATCTGTGGAGAGAAATCAGAGTTAATGTTTCGGGTTCTGTGACCCTTCCTCAGAACTTGTAGGGCTATAGGACACAGGGGAATACTAAACTGGATGTCACAACATGCTGGGCTGAAAGGACTCCTTCTGAGCTGTTTTGATCAATGATTTTATTTTGTGATTCCGTCTTTCTTGGGTGACCTTATTTCTGGAGATAATGATGGTGCTGCAGAGAATTTTCTGCTGGTCAACTTCCTAGTCTTTGTATATGAAAGAAAGCCCTGAACATATATTTCATATTCATTTAGGTGAGTGATGTCAGTCATAGAGAATGGAAGGCTTTCAATGTTGGTTGCTCAGTGTCAGTGTTTAACACTCCCAGGTCAGGGGAAGCATGGGTGACTGCTCATTTACAGTTCCAATTTAAAGAAAACACTGAAATTCAGCAACAGTAATCCCATCAGGAGCAGGGAGGGAAATGATATACCAATGGATGTTTAACATCCCCTCACAGAGCAGCAGCGCTGTGTGTGTTTGAGTGCTATCATGTCAAATTATGGCTATGAGTCTTACAGATGTAACTGAGAGTGTATCACTAATCACGAGCTGCTGAGGCACTAACTGACAATTGCTACTCTCTTATCGAGTGATTACTCAGCCTATGACATTTAACATTTCAGCCGAGGGAAGAGCGGGTCAATAAATGGAATTTACTGTGGTCAATACTGAGACAAAAAGCTGGACAAACTTTCCAGAATGGTTTTCTCACCCAAATGCAGTTTATTTGAGACCCCAAGTACTAAGCAAAGTTTTCTAAATGTTAAGTTGAAATTTGCCTCCTTAAGATCAGACCTACAGGTATGAGGTAATGACATTCCTCACATCGGCACAGAAGGAGAACAATAAACTGAAATCTGTTCAATTTATCCTAATGGCCAGTGGATGTAGAAAAAAGTGGGTGCTGGAAAAGCACAGCAGGTCAGGCAGCATCCGAGGAGTAGGAAAATCGACGTTTCGGGCAAAAGCCCTTCATCAGTATAGAAAAGAGTCAATTCTTCTCCCATGAAAGGGCAGCACAGTGGCTCAGTGGTTAGCACTGCTGCCTCACAGTGCCAGGGACCCGGGTTTGATTCCCGCCTCGGGCAACTGTCTGTGTGAGGTTTGCACATTCTCCCTGTGTCTGCGTGGGTTTCCTCCCACAGTCCAAATGTGCAGGTTATGTGAATTGGCCATGATAAATTGCCCGTAGTGTTAGGTGCATTAGTCAGGGGTGAATGGGTCTGGGTGGGCTGCTCTTTAGAGGGTCGGTGTGGACTTGTTGGGCCAACGGGCCTGGTTCCACACTGGAGGGAATCTAATCATGAAACAAGATTTGGAATCTCATGGTTGAGATTGATTTAAAAATGCATAGTGTGTAGGTAGTGTGCTTGAGGTGATGTATGGAGTTAAAATTTGGCCCACATTCTGCCCACAAAATTTACTGCTCCTTTCTGTTTTCAAACATTATACTGGGAAGGCTTTTGAAAGATGAGAACTCGGTGGCCATCATTGAAAAGCATCAAATCTGACAGGAGAATGAATTAAATAATGTTTTCATCACAAGAGCTAGAGACAATCAGGCAGTGACGAGGCTACCAGCATTTCAAGGCATTACTCCTGGGAACAGGACCCCAAGAAAGGAGTGGACAAATAGGGGTATGAGTGCATGGGGTCAGTGACTCAGCAACTGCTACCAACCAATCAGAAGCCAGCAGATCTTGCATTCAGCAGCTCAAAAGGGAAAAGCATGGCCTCTGCAGGGAGACCACCTGTAGATCCCAAGATCATGGAAGATTTAGGACAAACTAAATTATGGTGGTGGAGGGTGGGGGTTAACAGTAGCTGGCATCCTCGGGTTGGCAGGGAGAGGGAGGTCTGGGTGGATGGGTTTCAGAAATGGGGGCAAGCGATTGACTCCCGAGGAATATGCACCATCCAATGCAACATCCCTCGAGCGAGCACTAATTGCCCTCGACCAAGGAATCATCTCCCCTCCCCACCCCTCCACCCTTTAAGGTAACAAGCTGCCTGTGGGATAGCAGTTATCATGATCATCTCATGGCCACAGCCCACCTTTAGCTGGGTCAGTCCCAGCAGCAATGTCCTGGGGCCCATCAGTGCCACTTGAGGCCTTCAATTGATGTTGGGTTGGATAAGTTGACAATGGACCCTCCCACCCTGGCCGAGGCAGGGATGTTAATGGAGATTAAGTGTGTCACTGTCCCACAGGATGAATTTCCCTTTCCACCTCCAAGAGCAAAGGATTCTACTCTATGTTTGAAAACAAAGAAAACAACAATTATGGATGTAAAGCGAAACATTCTGTTTTCACAGGCCACTGCTCTATAATTTCTTCAGAGAGGAAGAGGTTTGTGCTTTTTTTCTAGATTTATGAATGTTCTCCCAGTACAACTTTGTCTCAATACATTTAAGATGGAGATAGATAGGTTCTTGATTGTAAAAGGGATTAAGGGTTACGGGGAGAAAGTGGGAGAATGAGGTTGAGAAACTTAACAGCCGTGATTAAATGGCGGAGTAGACCTGATTGGCTGAATGACCTAATTTCTGCACCCATGTCTTATGGTCATATGGTCTTATTTCTTCTTCTTCAGCCGTGACACTGGACTCCATAATGCTGCTGATGCTAACAAGTCGATAGCATTGTCCTAGATCATGTCAAGCTTCTTGTGTGTTGGAGCTGCACTCCTTCAGGTCATTTGATCACACTCCTAATATGTGCCTTTTAGATGGCTTTGGGGAGTCAGGAGGTGAGTTACTTGCTGAAGGATTCCTAGCCTCTCACTTGCTCTTGTTTCCATAATACTTATATGGCTAGTTCTGTTCAGTTTCTGGTCAAAGGTAATCCCCAAGATGTTAATCATGGGACTCCCTCCCTAATGGCATTGTGGATGTACCTCCACTGAACTGATTCCAGCGGTTCAAGAAGGCAGCTCACTACCACCTTCTCAAGATGAATGAGAGATGGGCAATAGATGCTGGCCAGTCTGCGATGCCCATATTTTATGAACGAATACAAGAAAAGAACCACTACCTTATATGACATGGGCCATTTTTTCCTGCGAAAGAGAAGGAAGAACACTACTAGTATGTTGTAATGTATCTTGATAATATGCCTGTCATAACCAAACAGCTGGAGGCTGTGAGGGGTGGGTGTGAAACTGACAGTTAGGGTAGATGTCTGTGAGTGAGCTGGTGGATCTGAATGAAATGCCCAATGCCTGATTTTTGGAGATTGCAGAAACATGAGTGAACTGGCTATGATGCATTGAGCAGCATGAGAGGTTGGTGTAGAAGTACGTGGGAAATGTCACTGGATAGCGAATTCACTGAACTGGACTGTCAGTATGAGGTCATCAAACTCTTTGCTGCCCTGCGTCCCAGTTCTTGGGGTCAGATTCTGGTAAGTGATTATCTGCTCCCATTCTCTTCTCAAGGATTTGCCTTTGAGACCTCCTGGTCCCCCTGGAGAAACTATTGCCTCTCCTTCTTTCAACCAATCACTAATCCCTCCAACATTGCACCAGCCTACCTGGGAGCCCACTCCCTTACCTGTTGTTCCACATCCCATCATTTGCTTCTCTCCACCTTCTCTTGCAGGACAGCAACTTCCCTTTAAGAGGAGCAGGCTGCCTTTGAGATGGCAGACAAGCTGAATGCTCACCAGTTATGATGCGGGTCCTTCTGTTGTGAGAACAAACAGTGAGCAACATTTTCTGTGCTAGGCTGCACGTTGAAATCAGTCTGAGAAGGAAACAGCGCAAGGTTTGTTTATGTTTGCATCAATGAAACTGGTGTGGGCCTGATCACACATCACTATCTCTAGAACCGGAGAATGCACCTTGGCAAAATGTTCGCCCTTTCTCTCTAGCTGCAGTGCTTGATGCCGTCAGCAATCATACAGTCATAGAGATGTAGTGCACAGAAACTTCGGTCCAACTCGTCCATGCTGATCAGATATCATAGAGTCATAGAGATAAAAAGTATGGAAACAGACCTTTCAGTCCAACTCATCCATGCCGACCAGATATCATAGAGTCATAGAGATAAACAGCACAGAAACAGACCCTTCGGTCATGCTGAGCAAATATTCTAAACTAATCTAGTCCAATTTGCCAGCACTTGGCCCATATCCCTCTAAACACCTTCCTGTTCATCTACCCATCCAGATGCCTCTTAAATGTTGTAATTGTATCAGCCTCCACCACTTCCTCTGGCAGCTCATTCCATACACACACCACCCTCTGAGTGAAAAAGTTACCCCTTTTAAATTTTTCCCATCTCACCCTAAACCCTTGCCCACAAGTTCTGGACTGTCCCACCCTAGGGAAAAGCCCTTGTCTATTTACCTTATCCATGCCCCTCATGATTTTATAAATCTCTAAAAGATCACCCATCAGTCTCTGACATTCCACAGAAAACAGCCCCAGACTATTCAAGCCGCTCTCTTTAATCGGTGGAAATGACCAGCTCAGAAACAATGTTAAATGCTCACCAGGTGTCGTCCCTTGTGAAGTCAAAAAAAAAATAAGTGCACGAGTGGCTTGCCAAGAAATGTATTACTTTCCATTGCCTGCCTGGATGGAAAAAAACTCCCAGGTGGGAACAGCTGTACCTCTGCCCAGTTAAATATTCATTCTGCAATTTAAGATGCTGGACTGTTTTGAAAATATGAAGAAACAGTAGTGTGTATAAGTGCTAATGTTTGAATGATTTGGTGCTCTTTCGTATAGATTGAGAGAAACTATTTCCGTTGACTGGGGAGTTTAGGATTTGAGAACGTAGCCGAAAAATTAGAAGCAAGTTCTTCAGGAGCAGTATTAGCTCCCAGATACTGAAGGTGATAGAGATTTACAATTGTCCTACACAGGCGACAGGAGATGCGAGGTCAATTGTTAATGTTGGGTTTGAGATTGATGTGGAGGTGCTGGTGATGGACTGGGGTGGACAAGGTCAGAGTGTCACTTGACACTAGATTCTAGTCCAACAGGTTTATTTGAAATCACAAACTTTCGGAGCAGTGCTCCAAAAGTTTGTGATTTCAAATAAACCTGTTGGAGTATAACCTAGTGGTTTCTGACTTCTGACCAAATCTGCCATTGGTAGCTATTGTTGACTAAAGAAGTTATGGAATATAGGGTGATTAAACAGGACTATATGGAATTAGGAGGCAGTTCAGCCATGATCCTTTTGAATGATAGTGGAGTTGATTGGCGAGGCATTGGACTAACTGGCCTCTTCCTGTTCCTATGGTCCAATCTTTAAGTAAAATGACTTAGCAGCTGGACATAATATGGTAAGTTAACACTTACATTTCAAAGACCTAGTTAAACAACTAAGATGTTTGCATCAGGGCAAGACATTCTAAAATCCAAGTGAACAGCAGGTCAGTCAGTGTTTGAATGAGAAAGACGAGTTTATTGTCAAACTTGACTGGCTCCCTGCACTCTTAGTGGTTGACTCCCATTGCCATTGCTCTATCATTGGTATCCACTTGTTGAACTACTATGCTCCTGCCTGATTCTACATGCCTTGCAACCATTATGCCTTGCTTTTCAAACATTGTCACTAATCCCGTCAACGATCTTCCATTTTTTCATTTTTCTCCATCATCTGTTCTCCTGAGCTGCTGCTTCTCCTGCCCGGAGATCTGCCAAGGTATGACATGCTTGTTGTGCCCTGCACTATCCTCACACATCCACTGCAGCCCGTCCACAGCTGCTCTGTGACATCCATCATCCGGCTCTGTCTCAGGCGACCCCTCTGAAGCAGATCTCTGTTGTTTTTCAGCTCTGATCAAGCAGCTGAAATGCTGACATTTTATTTCCTGGGTGTCACTTTTTACAGTAGTGTTTGCTCTTGCAATGTCAAGCACCTCTTCATTTGTCTTTTGGTCTGTGTGTGGAATTTTGAGCATACTGTGTGTCTTAGCTTTCATATTTCAAAGGCTTGCTTTCAGCATGTGTAACATCCCATTAAAAGTTAATGTGCTGCGAAGCTTTAAGGTGGGCCCCTTTGACAGATTGGACACTTATTTCTAGTGCTTGCGGTTTTTATTTCAGACCCCTGCTTATTTTTTATTTCTCATTTCCCTTGTTTTAAAAGGTTCAATTGTTTGATTTGGTTTTGGCGTAAAACATGGCAAGAATATCATTAAGTGAAATCAAGAGCAAAAGGCAAAATTTGGTTTCATTCCTGGAGCTGCTAACAATCAGGTTCATGTCAACAAATCTACTTGTTGCTCAACACAGTCTATTTATAAACCTTCTTTGACATCCAAGTACTGACATTGCAACTGAACTAGGGCATGTCAATGTGTGCAGAGGGATTTTATACACTTCTGTCCAACAGAAATCAGAAGCAACAGAAGTTAAAGCTGCGCTGCAATTTTTGGCTGTTCACATTCTGTCCTGGGCTCCTTCGGTAGCAGGTGCGTAAGTCATATATTGAGGTACAAATGATATAACCAAGTGTCCAGACTAGTAATCCAGAAGTCCAGGCTAACATTCGGAGGTGCGGGGTCAGGGGAGTTCAAATCACATGATGGCAGATGGTGAAATCGTGACTCCATAAAGAAAATCTTGAAGTAAAAACTAGCCTAATGGTGACCATGTAAACACTGTCAACAGTTGTAAAAACTCATCTGGAGGTCACTAATGTCTTTACAAGAGGAGATCGCAGTCCTTACCTGGTCTGGACTACATGCGACTTCAGATTTGCAGCAATGTGGCCTACTCCTAACTGCCCTCTGGGTAATTAAGGATGGACAGTAAGTGCTGGCTCAACCAGTGACGCCAACATCCCCCAAATGAATAATACTTTAAAAAATGGTATCCCGAGACAATTTTGAGATCGCTGATTGGACTATCCAATGTAGACTCTTTAACATGAAAAGCCTCTCTGAACAGAAGTGGAAGTGCTAGAAGATATGTAAAACTTAATCTGGAGCAGGAGAACTTCCAGCCACACGGTAAGCAAAGTTTTGGCCTCTGTTGGCCCATTCATCCCTTATAATTGTCTGAAAATCCCACCTGAATGGCCATTGTCCCAGCTCATGATTTCACTGAGTATCAGACAATAGCCTCCCTCTTTACGAACCCGACATGAGCTTCCCGGACCAACTCTCAGGCAGTAGGTATGGAGCCTCTTCTGACCCCATCCTTTGGGGTTGGCAAGGTAGGCTGAAGCAGTTCAAAAATCCTCTCCCATTCCTAAAACCTTCCCTGTAGCTCAAGCCTTCTGTTGCTAACATGTTCCATGATGTGTAGTTACATCCATCATGACTTCAAAGAAAATAAAAATAAGGGTGACTAATTATACCTTTTCTATTGATTTCACTTCCATAGATTATGAAATAGGTGAATGTTTTGTGTCATCAGTTTGCTACAAATCCACAGACAATATTGGGCATGTCGCTGATTCTTGTTTGAATTGCAGCTGCTGAAACATTAATATAATTATGCAAATGTGTTAGTGCTCTCTATTTTTCATGTTAACATAAAGGACAATTGCAGCAGAGATCACTCCTGCATTTGCAGTACCTTGCAAAATATAAAGTGTTTTACAAACTGCAAAGCAAGGATATAACAGTTTTTCAATTAACCTATTGATGTTGTGTGCTAAAATGTTTGCAGTTGATTAATGGCACCTCTGGTGACTAGAGTGCAAATCTTTGAAACAGCAGATTATAGAGCCTGGATTCATATGTCCTCAAGGCTAGCACTATTGGTTCATCAAATGTGGACATACATTGTTGATGCCCAAAGCAAAGGGAAATGATTGATTCAGTGCATTGACAGATAGCACGGTGATGAGTAGGAAGGAATTGCAAGTAATCCCTTTTCTTAAAAAAAAAGTCTGTTTATTCAATAATGGTGGCTATTCCCAGGTGGTTACATCTCTCAAGTCCAGCGTTAAAAATGGTATCTTCTGCGGCTCAACAGCAATATAGATGGAAAGTTTTCTTTGTCCCAATTTTCTCTACTTGAATGTTGGAATCTGGTTTTTAGATGTCAGTAGGACTCATTCCTCAGTCATGTGGTCATGTTTCTCCTGTCAATCTGGAGAGAGAACATGTTGGCAAGTACCTCTTCCAAGCCCCTCTCTATTGCTACAACCCATTAGCCATCATTTCGATGGACAAGGGAGGCAAGGGTGATGTGGGGTAAAGGAAAAGTGGAACTGAGACCACAACCAAATCAGCCATAGACTTACTGAAGGCTACAGCAGGCTTGAAGGGCCACACTGTCTCCTGCAGCTCCTTTAATCCTCTCTACATCCTGAAGAACCTACTGGAGATCTCATCAATTGAAATCCTGACACTTGAGCCAATTGGGCCTGGGACCATTTTTCTGTAATCTATTCTCATCAAACATGACCGATTTGGTTGGGACTTGTGTTTTCCAAGGCTAAACAATTATCCTCAATGAGTAGATGGCCTAAATTTGTGGATTGGAACTTTTTTTTTCAATAAGTCCAATTAGTTCATGAGTTAGAGTTCCAGATTTATGCACAGAAGTCAGTCCCTGCAACACTGCCATTTTCATATGTTTTGTTGTGGTTACTGGTCAGGATCAACCACAGAAATATCAGCCACTGGTTAATGATCATTTATACAAGTGGACGATGAAAGAGGCTGCTTTTAGCTTAGCTAAAGCAGAACTCTGCCGATTACAGCAAATACATCTTTTATACACTGCTCAACCCTGTTATTATTCAAGGTTCATCTTGTCAGCACAAAGAGCAGTCCCTGGTCCACACCCATGCAGAGCCGTTATCTTGCCCTGTCCTGGCTCCGCCTTCAGTATTGAAAATGTGTTGCTGGAAAAGCGCAGCAGGTCAGGCAGCATCCAAGGAGCAGGAGAATCAACGTTTCGGGCATGAGCCCTTCTTCAGTAATGAGGAAAGTGTGTCCAGAAGACTAAGATAAAAGGTAGGGAGGAGCGACTTGGGGGAGGGGCGTTGGAAATGTGATAGGTAGAAGGAGGTTAAGGTGAGGGTGATAAGCCGAAGTGGGGGTGGGGGCGGAGAGGTCAGGAAGAAGATTGCAGGTTAGGAAGGTGGTGCTGAGTTCGAGGGTTGGGACTGAGACAAA
>NC_057736.1:12618509-12633949 GCF_004010195.1 Chiloscyllium plagiosum
AGAGGTGTTCTCTGAAACGTTCCGCAAGTAGGCGGCCTGTCTCCCCAATATAGAGGAGGCCACAGCGGATGCAATACATGGTGTGTGGAGGTGCAGGTGAATTTGTGATGGATATGGAAGCATCCTTTGGGGCCTTGGAGGGAAGTAAGGGGGGAGGTGTGGGCGCAAGCTTTGCATTTCTTGTGGTTGCAGGGGAAGGTGCTGGGAGTGGAGGTTGGTTTGGTGGGGGTTGTGGACCTGACGAGGGAGTCACGGAGGGATTGGTCTTTTCGGAATGCTGATAGGGGAGAGGAGGGAAATATATCCCTGGTGGTGGGGTCCGTTTGGAGGTGGCGGAAATGATGACGGATGTATATGGAGGTTGGTGGGGTGGTAGGTGAGGACCAGTGGGGTTCTGTCCTGGTGGCGATTGGAGGGGTGGGGCTCAAGGCGGAGGAGCGGATCCTCCACCGCATCTCCTCCACTTCCCGCTCCTCCGCCCTTGAGCCCCGCTCCTCACTTTCTCCTCCGCCTTTAGTATTATTTGTTTCAACCCTTTTCTGTTAATCCTCCTCTTCCCTTCTATCTCCTAAGCAGTTATTCCTTTTATGATTCCCAATACCATTCTAGAGGGTTCTGCTGATATTGGCCCTTATGGAGTACAAGGTTCATCTGGAGAATGATGCTCCACTGGTTTGACCAAGAATATAGAATCCTCTGTTTAACTCTTACAGTAATGTGTATGTATATGTATGTGATATATGTAGGTATGAAATGTTTGAGTATATTGTGCATACATATATACTATATCTAAGGATAATGTACGGGCTCACTACATCTTGGCATCTGCGGTAGAAGGCATACCGCTAGATCATCACATTTTTCTTTGGCCTGAATTATTTTCCAAAAGCACTTATTGCCAGAATAAACATAGGTGTGCCTTCAGCAAGCCACTGGAATATTTGCAGGCATTCACCTCCAAGACAACGTACAAGTATCGTCTTCCTGTGAGTGTCTATCCCTGTAGCAAGCAAGTAAGGACCCCTAGTGGAGTCATGAGCTAAGATTTTGGGGTCCTGAGCTTTGAAGCATTAATGACCATCATGGATGCTCTGACCAAGTTACACCAGCTGTGCCCCATCTCTCCCTGTCCCCCTTTTCCAACCTGACATTACGTCCTGAGATGTCACAATCATTTTCAAGCTTCAATATGAGATCACAGTGGGAAAAGGTTTGGGAAGTGCTGATGTATATCTTGAATCTCAAACTCTATTGATCCCTCAAGTTGATCTCCTGGTGAAGGAAGTAAAAGTACTATGAAGGTTAAATTTTCCATCTTCAACTCCGTTGTTGTACTTTATGCCTTGGAGATTCACAGATGTCACATGTCAGCTTCTACTCCTGAACAGGAGTTTCATTTCTTGAATTTAAAATGTTTGAGTGTTTAGGGTGGCACAGTGGCATAGTGTTTATCACTACTGTCTCACAGCGCCAGGGACCCAGGGTTGATTCCAGCCTTGGGTGACAGTGTGGAGTTTGCACATTCTCCCTGTGTCTGTGTGGGTTTCCTTCCCCAGTCCAACAATGTGCAAGTTGGGTCAATTGGCCATGCTAATTTGCCCTGCAGTGTCCAGGAATGTGTAGGCTAGGTGGATCAGCCATGATAAATGTGGCATACAGGGATATGGGTCTAGATGGGATGCTCTTTGGAGAAACAGTGCAGACTCAATGGGCTGAATGGCCTCTTTCCATACTGTAGGGATCCTATGCCTGATGCTAAATGCCTGTACTCATGTCTCCAGCTTTTCATTTCAGTCTAGTTCCTCTTTCTCCGTAGCAGCATTCAGGTGAGGTGAAGAGCAAGATCAACAAAGAGTCAGCAGGCGGACATAATCAAACATTGAACAATTCAACAATCGAATGCAGTTGCCAATGAATTGTTCTACCGAAATACAGCAACACCCAAATTACAGCTCCTTGCTGAGTGTTGTTGGGTTCTTTGTATTCATTCATGGGAAGTGGCCCAGCACACATAGCCCATCCCTAAAGTGAAGGTGGTGGTGAATTGCCGCAGTCCAGTGAACCAGATGGGAGGTATACTCACAATGCTGTCAAGCACGGTACATGGCGAAGAACCAGAAGGTGAGAGCAGTTCCACAGAGCGTAAAAGTGGAAGCAAACTCCTGACATTCAGAAATATGAGGTAACATAGAATCCCTACAAAGTGGAGGCAGCCCACACCGACCCTCCAAAGAGCATCCCACCTAGATTTCCCCCCCCCCATCTCTGTAACTCTCTATTTCCCATGGCTAACCCACCTAGTCTACACATCCTGGGACACTATGGGCAATTTAACATGGCCTATCCACCCTAACCTGCTCATCTTTGTACTGTGGGAGGAAGCCAGAGCACCTGGAGGAAACCTATGGAGACAGTCGTGCAAGGGTGGAATTGAGCCATTGTCCTTGACACTGTGAGGCAGCAGTGCTAACCACTGAGCCACTCTGCCACCCCACGGAGAGAAGGAACCAAACAGCCTGAAGAGAAGTCAGAGGAATAGAGAGATTTTTACTTAATAAATGATCTGTACTTGAAGGAATAATTTTCCTTAGAACAATCGTCTTATTGAATTTAAATGATTTATATTGTCAGCTCCATAAATTACTAAAAGGATCTATTTACTGCTGATGTGAACACTCTCAATATTCTCTAGTAGTTGTGATTTTACCCGGGTTTTTTTTAATACTAGCCAGGAGCAATGATCTTGACAATGACTGAATGAAGTAATATAGATGAGCTGAGTTTTTATGTTTTATTCTATACCTGCATGCATCTCTTTAATGGCTTGTGCTTTGTTTCAGTTACTTTGTTTTCTCTCGACTTCCAAAGAGCAAATCCTAATCCATTTTGTAGCAGATGCTTTTTGACAGTGAAAACTACCCAGCATATTAATCGTCCCTTTATGCAGCTTACTCAGACCTAGTTTTGTTCTCATCTTGCTTTTAATGAGGAAAATCTGATGAAAATGACTAGATCAATCAACCAGGAGGAGAATAAATGTTGAAGAACAAGCTGTAGGAATCCTCACAGAGCTGTTTGCCAGGAAAAATAACATTATTTCCCAGAAAAGCTAACACACACAAACCAAACAGGCTATGTCAATTGATAAACATCCAATTCTACCAACACAAGCTGAAGCCATCACCAGGAAATGTTGAATACCTTGGACAATTTTACATCATTCCAAATGCTTTGCAACTAATTAATTACTTTCAGCATGTATTGTTAAAGTCCTGGGAACTTTGTAGCCAATTTACTCATAGGAAACTCCCAGGAACAGCAAAAAGGCCAAGCGATTGATTAATCTTGTTTCTGTGACTATTCAAGGACTTGCATTAACGAAGGAACATTTTGCAAGGTTGAAGGCAAAGACTTGAGGAAAGCAACTTAAAGATGGAGGGATAGGGTGAATAGGCAAGGTCTTTTCCCTCGGGTAAGGGAGTCCAAAACTCGAAGGCATAGGTTTAGGGTGAGAGGGGAAATATTTAAAAGGGACCTAAGGAGCAACCTTTTCACACAGGGAGTGATGTGTGTATTGAATGAACTGCCAGAGGAAGTGGTGGAAGCTGGTACAATTCCAATATTTAAAAGGCATCTGGATGGGTATAGGAATACGAAGAGTTTAGAAGAATATGGGTCAAATGAGGGAAAATGGGTCTTAATTAATTTAGGATATCTGTTCCACATGGATGAGTTGGACCGATGGATCTGTTTCTGTGTTGTACAGCTGTATGACTCCATGAATCCCTATGGGCCAAATGGCCTCTTTCTCCAAGCTGATGTTCTAACATTCTGCACTCAGTCAGCAAGTTGCAGAAAGGTTACATCAATGTGTGCACCACTGCACACTCACTCTAGATTCCAGCTCATTCAACTCAATGAGCCCATGTTATCAATTCCACTGCAATGTTCTGTTCACCAGCCTTGTGTCCCACCTGCCAGATTATATTATATAACCGCATGCTCCACTTGCCAGCATATTATATAAGCATCAATTAATAAACCATTTTGGTTCCTTCCTTTTATTGCTAATCCATGCTGAACATCCACTTCATTATCACTCTGTTAAAGTAGCTTTTAGAACTTCACAATCAATACGAGTTCAGTGAGCATTGTAAACAAGGTTACGTCTAATATTTTTTTCAATATTATGACAAAGCATTCAGTACTAATTTTAGAAATTAGATGGAACCTTTAAAACTTCTTTATATTTCTCAAATTACATCAATATCTGGATGAAGTTAAAAGGTCGGATCCACTTGGCATCTGCCATTCAAAAGATTGAGATGCTTTACATCAAAGTTGAAAGCTTAAGTAATTCAGCTGCTTAAAGACATAGCACAACAATAGCTGGTGAAACTTCAGGGATGCGTACTTCTAGTGGTGTTGTAGTCTTGTGCCACGGTTTTGAGGTTGGAAGATCTGGGTTCAAGTCACAACTCATTGGCCATGGGAGATGTTTCATAATGAGGTCATGTTGGTTGATTACCAATCAGTAAACCTTTCTGATACACTGACATGAGGATTGGTGGTTCTAACTGCCAATCTGGTTCACTAACGCCCTTTAGGTAAGAGAATTTGGGCGGCACGGTGGCACAGTGGTTAGCACTGCTGCCTCACAGTGCCAGAGACCTGGGTTCAATTCCTGCCTCGGGCTACTGTCTGTGTGGAGTTTGCACATGTTTGCGTGGGTTTCCTGCAGGTGCTCCAGTTTCCTCCCACATTCCAAAGATGTGCAGGTCAGGTGAATTGGCCACGCTAAATTGCCCGTAGTGTTAGGTGTAGGGGAATGAGTCTGGGTAGGTTGCTCTTCGGAGGGTCGGTGTGGATTTGTTGGGCCGAAGGTCCTGTTTCCGCACTGTAAGTAATCTAATCTAATTCTTCTCTAGTCAGGCCTACATGTGATTTTGGATCCAAAGCAATGTGATTAAGTCTGAACTGCTCACCAGTCCTGATGAAGGGTCCTGCCCAAAACATTGACTCTCCTGCTCTTCTGATACTGCTTGACCTGCTGTGCATTTTCCAGCTCCACATTTTATCGATGCTGAAATGGCCAAGCAAACGATTCAGTTCAAGGGCTATTAGAGATGGGCAACAAACACTGAAACATCCTTGTCAACAACACTCACCTTGCACAAAGGAGTTGAAAATACGGCACTGCAGTACGTGCAGAGATGTAGAGGAAGAACCGTTCCAGTCCAGTGGAAGTCTTTGTGACGCAGCACATAGAATCCCTGTTTCTGAGCCTGAAGTTTCCCGGGTTACATCCCAGTCAGAAACTTCATGGGCAGGGAGGGTACATTCAGGTTGAGGAATCAACGTGTAAATCCTCCCAGCACCCACTGGAATGAGCTGGAGACAGTCCTGCTCAGCCACAGGATCGAGTGAAATCAGAGCCTCAGCAACATCATTCCAGCCTCCAGGGGAAGTTTCCTCTTGTGGGGTCATCTAGAATAAGAGTTCATGGTTTCAAAATAAGGAGCAACAAACTTAAAACAGAGATGGGGAGAAATTACTTCTCTCAATAAATCATAATTCTGTGCAATTCACTTGCCCAGAGTGCGGTGGATGCTGGGATATTGAGTAAATTTAAGGAGGATGTGGACAGATTTTTAATTAGCAATATGTTGAAGGGCTTTGGGGAGTGGGCAGCAAAGTGGAGTTGAGGCCAAGATGAGATCATTCAAGATCCTATTAAATGACTGAACAGGCTTGAGAGGCTGAATTCCCTCCTCCTACTTTTGGTGCTTATGTTCTTACAACATGCATGTGAAAACGGATGTTGTCACAGGAACTGGACCCTTCGGTAATCTAATGTAATCTAATCTAATCTAAACATTTTTGACTTGATGGTGGACAGGATTTGGCGAGTCAGGAGGTTAGTTATTCAGTACAGAATTCCTGGCCCCTGATCTACTCTTTTAACCACAGTAATTATTTGGAGGTCCAGTTCAGTTTCTGTTCAATGGTAACTCCCAGAATGTTGCCAGTGGGGTATTCAGTGGAGATAATGATGTTAGACATCCAAAAAAGATGGTGAGATTTTCTTTTGTTTGAAAAGATCATTTCCTGACACCTTTGTGCTGCAAACATTATTTGCCACTAATCAGCCTAAGCCTGGGTATCGTCCTGGTTTTTGTGCATTTGGGGAGAAAGTGAGGACTGCAGATGCTGGAGATCAGAGCTGAAAATGTGTTGCTGGAAAAGCGCAGCAGGTCAGGCAGCATCCAAGGAACAGGAGAATCGACGTTTCGGGCATGAGCCCTTCTTCAGGAATGGAAGGAGATGTGGCTGTGGTAGCGAGTCTGTTTGAGAAGTGGCTGAAGAGCCTCTGGGCAGAGGAGATGACCTGGGGTGTGCAGTGAGAGAGGGACTCACTGAAATCCTTGTAGAGGGAGGAAATTCTCCTGCTCCTTGGATGCTGCCTGACCTGCTGTGCTTTTCCAGCAACACATTTTCAGTTTTGTGCATTTGGGCACAAGCTCATTCCAAACCTGAGAAGTCACAAATTGTGCTAAATATTTGTAAACATTCCACATTTGACTTTATAGTAGAGGGAAAGGCTTTAATGAAGGAGCTGAAGATAGCTGGGCCTTGGGAGAGGGGAAGTGGGAGCTCCCTTGTGGTGCAGTGGTAGTGTCACTACCACTGGACAAGGGGGCCTGGGTTCAAGTCCCACCTGCTCCAGAGTGTTTTTTTAAAAACTTCTCTGAACAAGTTGATTAGGACAAATAGATGCTTTGTTTTCAAAAGTTGGTTGGACCTAGGACCCTATCCTGAGGAACATCTGCAGCAGTGTTCTGGGACTAAGTTGTTCGGTCTGCACCAAACACATCCTTTCCATTATACACAACTCCAACCAGTGAAAGGTTTCCCCTGGATTCACATTGACTTCAGTTTTGAATCAAACACAGCCTTGACGTCAAGGGCAGTGTCATACTCACTCCCCTCCCCTCCCCTCTGGAGTTCAACACTTTGTTCATGTTTCTATAAACATTGTAATGTGGTCAGGAGTTGAGAGGAACTTGATGGATGCTGTTTGATCATGTTTTCCTATCGTCTTCTGGGATTGGTATAAACTCAGGCTGGATCTCATTACTGGGTGTTCACTGTAACACTGTGTATGATGTTAAAGCTACAGGGCCCAACCTTTTTACTGAAATTCTAACACATGAGTTCAGTAATATAACTGTTTACCGCTGGGTCCTATTCACATAATGATCAAACCCTGTCAGGATAGAACCTAAACTGAGCATCAGAAGGCAAGTTATTGCTGAGCAGCTGCCACTTGACAGGAACTGTCAATGATATTTTCTAACATTTTGCTGATACTGGGAGCAGAGGGATAGTACAATAATTGGCGGAATCAGATTTGTTATGCTTTGTTGTGGTCAGCACATAGCAGGGTAGATTATCCACATTGTCCGATAGATGCCAGAGTTTGACTCGGGACACACTAGTTCTGGAGCACCTTTTACAGCAGAGTGTTGTCAGGTCCTTCAGGCCATATCACATGGAGTGAATCGATGTGCCTGAAGACTGGCTGAACATCTGTGAAACTGGAGTCTCAGAGACCAGGAAGGACTCAGCATTTCTGATTGAAGTTGGGTGCAAACATTTCAACCTCATAAGAAGATTCAGAGAAATGGAAACTCTTGCATTTCCAGAGATGTATTACCATAAGATTCCAACAAAAGTTTGATACAGAACGCATACGTATGATGTGTGCGGGTTGCACAGGGACTTTGGGTTGCTATGCAACCATATGGCTAACAAGGAAAAGTGGTGATTCCAGCCTTTTAGGGTGGTTGAGGGTTCAGGACCCTGGACAAACTTTCACCATGGCAGTTGGGCAGGTGTCTGATATTTAAGCTACATTAGATGAGCCGCACATTGATGATTTTCCATTAATCCTGCACTGGAGACCAACAGCAGGGATGATTTCAAGAAACCATTAGGTTCAGGACCATGGGTTTCTGGGGAAAGCTACCATATTGGGATTTTAGACATGACACAGCACTGTTATTCCAGAATTCTAGATAAAGGTCCAGAGACAAATTTCACCAATACAACTCCCACCTATCTCCCTGACACCCCCTCCCCTTCCAGGTACTATGCTTTAAAAGGACAATGGTGTCCAGGGGATTTCAAATGACTGGCCGTGATAATGTCTGACAAAGAATTGCAAGTGGTTTGTCTTTGCCTTCTGCACAATAGCTGAGCAGGAGATTCCCCGTTTCACCGACTGCCAACAGAATACTGGAAGCATTTGACAATCAACCTATTTGACCATGTCATGAATATACTGCTTAGAGGTAGGGACATAACCCAGTGTGCCACACAACCTCCCATTCCAACACCGAAACAAAATTCAATTAATGGAATTAAAAGCTAATATCAGGAACGATAACTTTTAGACTGTTGTAAAAAAACCCATCTGGTTCACTGAAGTCCTTTGGGAAGGATAACCACCAGGCCTACCTGGTCTGGCCTACAAGTGATTACAGACTCACAGCCTGACTGCCCTCTGAAGAGGCCTAGAAGGTAATTCTCTACCATCTTCTCAAGGGCAATTAGGGATGGCTTAGCCTGTGATGCCCATATCACATGAATGAAGAAAATAAGTCCATGACAAATAAAAAATATGAAACTACTTTTAGGAGTACTTCAGTGCCATTCGTTTTAATCATCTGCTGGACATTGAGCTCAGTAATGAAATCAAAATGCACTTCCCCTCTTTGAACATGTGTAATTACTTCAAACCTGAGTCATTCATCTTTCAAAAATTTATTTCAATCTTATTGTAATAATCTCATTACTGACAGTCTTGGTTCTAAATCAATGCCAGTGCACAGACAGGATCCATTGACTGATATTAAATTATGGAGCTGACCGGATTTTGACAAATGGATGCCTGAGAAAGGGAGACGAGAGCTTTAACCTTTTCAGGAATGAATGGCAACGTCCATGTTTTGGAAACAAACATTGTGTGACCCAGAAACCTGATTGCATCGTGCCGATTTTTTCAGACGAGGATTGGATGCTGAACGATTCAAGGTGGTTGTACAGCCTGAGTGGGTCAGTGCGCAGGGACAGGGCAGACGCCATATTGGTTAGGTGTCCTGTAGCCAGCCCAGACACTCTTCTGAAATGAGCATCATTACAAATCAGTGTTTCTGGTTCATTCCTCAAATTGCAGCTGACTGTGACCAGCTTAGTGCATGTTGCCATCGGTTTCTATCATCCTGCTGCAGTTAAAACAGCATCCCTTAAAGGGCCCTCCACCAAATTGGAAAGAATTTGGTTTTTGACCTGAATGTGGTACCCCACCCCACCAATGTCACCACAACCATCACCAACCCATATTCCCCACCACCACCATTCCCAACACCCACTTCACCCACCACCATAACCACCAACCCCAAGTCCCAGTTCCTGCCACCATCACCATCCCCTACACCCGCCATCATCACTTCCCCCACCCATCATCCATCACTACCATCTCCTACACCCACTTCACCCACTCATCAACCACCACCATGACCAATAACCCATATCCCCACCCCCCAAACCACACACCCACTTCCCCCACCCATCACCCACTACCATGACTACCAACTCCAAGCCCCCATTCCTGCTACCCCCGGCACCAGCACCAGTAGCAGCACACTCCCTGGCATATACTCATTGGTTGGAATACCAGCCACTCTCACTCACGCTCCTCCCTGAGTTCCCATCGGGTACTGTGGGCAGTCCTTGAAGCTCAAAGTCAGGGGAAGCTGCTGACCCTGTGACCCATGTTCCTGGTGCCTTCATCCAGCACGGGGCAGCACACAGGGTTCTGGTCAAATATGGGCTGATCCCAATTTCAAGGTCATCATTCACTATCTGGTTCTCCCTTACACAACCAAGCAGAGTTGAAGATGATGATATCGAACAAATGATGCGAACGGTGTTGCATTTCATAAAAATAAAATAGACAAAACTTTCTATTATTTTAGGAGTGAGAAAGAGATGTTATTGTTTTCTTTGATGAACATCAAGGAATATTGCACTTTGCAATGGGCACAACACTGTCAACAGCACATTCAGTCTGAGGTCTCTGCTGCAAAATCTCATTTCACTCAGGACAAGGTGAAAGCATTTTGACTGGCTGTTGTTGTCCCGGGCTTGGAAGAAGCTTTCTGCTCCTGCTTTCTATGTATTTCTGGAAAGCACCAAGAACTGGCTTTTCAGGCAGCTTCAGCTTGTTGCTATCTTCTGAAAGTGACTCCCCCCACCCCACCCCCATGGATCTAAACCCTGAAACCATATTGATCACTTTGCTAAAGCGTCCACGTGTTCACTTCCTCCACTTCACATCACAGGAATGTGGGATTTAGGAGCCAATGTAGGCCCTTCAACCCATCCACGTCATGGTTGATCTGTCTGTGATCTCAACTCTACTTCCCTTTCTGCCCTCTGTAACCCTCCTTTGCTTGTCTATCAAAAATTTATCCAACCCTTTCTCAAACAAATTCAATGACGCATCCTCATCACTTTCTGGGGAACAGAGTTCCAAAGATGAACAACTCTCTGAGAGAAAACCTTTCTCCTCATCTCCATCTCTTATCTTTAAACTCAAGTCCCCCCCAGTTCTAGTCTCTCCCACAAGATGAAAAATCCTCCTGCTATCCAGCCTATTAAATTGCCTCAGGATCTGAAACACTTCAATAAATTATATCTCATAGAATCCCTGAAGTGTGGAAGCAGACCATTTGGCCCATCAAGTCCTTACTGACTCTGTGAAGAGCATCGCACCCAGACCCATCCCATCCCTGTACTGGCAGCATATGAGGAGAGAGAAACCGAATTAATGTTTCAAGTCCAGTTTTGTTCTTCTTCAGAACTTCCAGTTCCTTTTTAATTATGACTAAATCATAGAATCCCCACAGTATGGAAACAGACCCTTCGGCCCAACAAGTCCACATCGACCCTCCAAACAGTAACCCACTCAGACCTATTCCCCTACCCTATATTTACCCCTGACTAATGCAGATACACCTACACATCCCTGAACACTATGGGCAATTTAGCATGGCCAATTCACCTAACTTACACATCTTTGGACTGTGGGACGAAACCCACATGGACATAGGGAGAATGTGTAAACTCCACACAGACAGTCACCCAAGGCCAGAGTAGAACCTAGGTCCCTGTCACTGTGAAGCAGCAGTGTTAACCACTCGGCCACCATTCCTCCATTAGGTGATGCAGTCACATATATACCTTCTGTATTTATGTTGCTAAACAGGGGATTTGAACTTACAAAGAAAAATGAGAAGAATTCATCAACATTCTCAATGTTCATCATCCAACCAATGAACTTAAAGCTACAGCACACAAGAAAGAATCGATTTCCTCAACACAATAGGATACATTACATTTCCCTTATATAATAGTCCCTGAACATTCACAGCCTTGACCTAAATATTTCTGGTTCACTTGCAAGGAATTCATTCCCTCAGTAACTTTAATCTTTCCTGACTCTCAGTTAGCTGAATATTTCTTTGTTGACAGGTATAACATTATTCTCTCCAATTTGCAATATCCTTCCCCCTCCCTTTGCAGCCTCCTCCTCCCCACACCTATCAGCAATGGTGTTATCCATTTCTCTACTTATTCACACTCCATCCTTACTGCTCCTTCATTCACAGGCGGCTTCTCTCCTAAATTTGGGACCGATTGGTTGTGCCTATCCACGGCTAACAAATCAGCAGGAAGATCAGGAGAAGGGCAGCCTGTGATTGGACAAGCAACACACTTCAGATTCTGTCTGATCCATGTACGGTGAAGAGGAGGGGTGACATTTTTTGGATTGGCTGTCACAATGATTGAACCTCTTGGACATTTTATGTCTTCCAGGCGTCAGTTCACTCACCAATTCTTGTGTATTTTGAGAGCTGATTACTACAGTGACTACATTTCAAGGATGCTTCATTATCTGTAAGATGCTTTAGGAAATCCTGGGATTTCAAAGTGTGTTATAGAAATTGAAATCTTCCTTGTTTTTAACTGTTCTGTAAGGATCTCTTGTTATTTAAATCATTTACTCACAATGAGCAGATCACACATTTAAAAGAAAATTCACTGCATAAACCGACCTGGTTAGCAATTTTCAATGTGGTACTCTCCATTGCTATTACTATTAATGATTCTTTATTTGTCATCTGATAACCACGTCATACATGTTATTTGTAGAAGAAACTGCCTCTCACAATTGGCTTTATAGCCATCAGTAAAAGTGCAGCAATGAATCTATCTGCTCCTTAATATCCATCATTTTACCCAGATACTGACAACAAGCTTTCTCGTAATCAATTTGTTTGAGGAACATTTTGAGCCCAATAAGCCAGAGAGATAAAATAAGATCAAAACAAACAAACGTGTTAGGAGGATTTTAAGGCTGCATTTGCCAATATTGTTTTGGACTGATCTCGCTCAAGGGATTTTTAAGATAGCAATCATTTCTACCAAGATTGGAACACAGTCTCACTTGAAGTTACAGTGACGATTAAGGGTACACTCTGATCCCGTAAGTATAACTCAAATAAACAATAAAACATTTGTTGGCAAAATCAAGTTGAAGGGACTAAATGTACAACTGCCCCTCTATCTCTATCTGAATCCTATTTGAAGCCCACAGCCTAATCACCCCCAAACCCTTGCCATGTTCACCCAGCTCACTACACTCATGCCCAGACATCCTTCTGTTCACTTTCAAATCCTTCATTGGCTTCGCTGTACTCTCCCTCAGTGATATTTCCCAGGCATAGCCTCTCCTGTCATTCCTGTAATGCCAGCTCCTGCTCCATGCCCAGGTTTTGCTTCCCTGCCATCTTCCCAACAAACTGGGTGACTCCATATTGGCTCACATTTAGGCCCATTATTTTTTTAAAAAGGCCCATGCTTCTGTAGGACCGACATTTGCATTAGCAAAGGGCTCAGGTATAGGGTGTGGCCCATTGTCGAGAGGTATGTGTTTCAACTGGTTAATTATAGCCCTGGAATCATTGTGTACTGCTGATGGAAGGGCTCAAGGAAGCACGGATCTTTGGAGTTCTCTAACACGCAGAGCTGGGGATGATCCATCATTGCGTATACTCCAGGCAGAGGTTGATAAATGTTTGGACTCTGACAGAACGCTGTGACATGGGGAGAGCATTGGAAAGTGAAGTGAAGGTAGAGGACCAAGAAATCTTGAAGGACCAAATGGCCAATTCAGCTGCTTTCTTTGTGTTCCTGTGTAGCAATGGTGACAGTCACTGATCCTCACAGAGCTTTGCAATCTAATTTGCATCATTATTTACCAAAGGTCACAGGTGATTTGAAACGTCAATAGAAATGCATCTGCTATCAAAGGCAATGTAATCATTTGAAAATAAAAATATAACGGCCGGGAAATCTATTTTTCATGACCTTGATGCAGAAATGGCTGTTGGCCAGGGCACCCTTCTTCGAAATGATGTTGACAACAATTGAATTTGTGTAGCGCTTGCAAAAAATCACGACAAGGTGTTTCACAGGTGCGTTACCAAACACACTCGGCTACCAAGCACGAGGTCACAGGTACAGAGTGAGAGGAGGTCGGTTCAAAGCTGAGATGAGGAGAAACTACTTCTCCCAGAGCATTGTGAATCTGTGGAGCTCACTGTCCCAGAGTGCAGTGGGGGCAGAATCAAACAACAGATTCAAGATAGATATCGATATGTTTCTGATAAAAGTGGGACAAAGAGCTTTAGGAAGCCGTCGTCCAAAAGTGTGGCACTGATGAAGGGCCTATGCCTGAAACATTGATTCTCCTGCTCCTCAGATGTTGCCTGACCGGCTGTGCTTTTCCAACGCCACACTTTCCAACTCTGATCTCCAGCATCTGCAGTCCTCACTTTCTCCTCGGCTTTAGGATGCAGGCAGGAAAGTGGAGTTGAGACCCGAATAAGATCAGCCGTGATCATGTTAAATGGTTGAGCGGGTTCGAAGGGCTGAATTGCCTACTCCCACTCCTAATTCCTGTCTTCCTATGGAGCTATTAAGAACGGTCAGGGATATTAAACAATATGTGAAGCAGCCTATAAATAGATTAAGCAGATGCATGTGTTAAACAAAATAGTGGGACCATTGAATGTCCCAAAGGAACTTGCCAAGTGACCAAGTGAACTCAATGAATTCTTCATTTCTTTGTTCACAAGGAGAGCCTGAGCAGGAAGGCTTGAGGACAGGAGGGTAGCTAATGCTACAGAAAGGACAAAGCTACTAAGACTGATGTTAAAGCTTTCCCCTATCCCTCTCAGTTTTAAGATGGTCATGACAGTATAAGTTCTTTTCTGTCGTTTCAAATGAGCGAGCATTTTAGTACAAGATTTGCCACTGTTTGTTTGTTCGGAGAATTTATGTTGTTCGATGGGAATGATCAATAATCTCTCTGCCAGTGAAGGGAAAATTTGCAAAAGTGGAAAATAATTGCTATCATTTAAAGCTCAGCAGCTGCATGCAGTATTCTAGAATTAATTTAAAGATTAGTCTAAAATTCCCAGTGCTGGTTTACCATTGTTAAAATAAACAGAGGATATCACCAGTGACTGAGAGCTCCTTTCAGTCTTTTACTCTCACAGTAACCATTCTTAAATGTTAGATCTTGAAATCTTTCGGGTTCCCTACCCCTCCCCACGAACCCCATCATGGAAATCCCTGCGACATTTTGTTTTGCATTGCTTTACTGTAGGCTCATGCTCATTTTTTGATGGTGAATTATAAACGTAATCTTTGAGAACAAATCTATAAATGTCCAGTGGAAAAGAATAATACAAGAAACAAACAGCCCACCTACAGCATTTGCACTATTAGAAATACGTCACCAAGTCTCTGATGTATGTAAAATGTTTCGTGGTATTTATGAGTTGTAGCTCTTTTATACCCTGGAATATAATGACAGCCGGGAATAGCCAATGTCTGCTCCCATCTTTCGATAAGGCACTCCACTGCGTCTAGACTCAGCATGAAGTTCAACAATTTCGGATAATAGTCTCTGTGACCTTCCCCACATTTTTTTTTTGCTTTATTTTTGCATATATGGGTCTTAATCTTGTTTTTGCATATTTCCCTTTGTGTATCTGTTTATTGCTGTGCTATTTACTGGTGAGGTCACAGATAAACCGGTGCATTTTTGTCTCCAAAACAGTCACTACGCCTCAAGTGGCGGAAGGTACATTAAATGCTTTGAAACGTTGTGGTGGGTAAATGCAAATCTTCATGCAATAAAACGGCTCAATATTAAATTGTCCAATTAACACAGTATTTATTGTAATAGTATCCATGATATGTCTTCCACTTTGCAGCCCCTTACACCCTCCCCACCCCCACAA
>NC_057736.1:12634449-12657726 GCF_004010195.1 Chiloscyllium plagiosum
TGTGCCAGTAGCTGACCACGGGGAAGAACCAGCCTGTGATTGGACGGCCAACTCCACACTGAATCTGACAGCTTTATTTAGCATGTGAGTTTCCTCTGACTCCTGGCCCTTCCGATTGGATTTCCCAAGTGTTTCGGGAGATCTCCATCAGGGTAGCGCACCTGTTCACACTTAGATTGTCGGTTTGCTCGCTGAGCTGGTGGGTTTGTTTTCAGACGTTTCGTCCCCGTTACTAGGTAACAATGGGGCCCAGTGAAGGCTTCATCTCGCACGGTGACGGAACATCTGAAACCAAACTTACCGGCTCAGCAAGCAAACCAACAACCTGAGCTACAAACCTTTTCCAAAATCTCAGACCTGTTCTCGCTGTTTCTCTCTCCACACACCTGCTGAGTGTTTCCTGCTCTCATTCAGATGTTAGTGTGAGGTACATTCAGACAGAGTGATGCAGATCTGATGGGAGGGCATCATCCCAGAATCCCACTTCCTCTTTGTCCACTGTCAGTGACAGCCACCCTTTCTCTCTGTTTTCACTCAGACTGCCTGCCATTCCTTCTGTTTGTTTCTTGCGTTCCTGAGCCTCTCCATCCACGATGTGGTATTATGTCCAATGGATATGCTCATGAGTGAAGATTTCATCATCAAGGGCACAGCAGATCAGCAGCCGGGCTGAGCAACCATGAAGGAATATGGCGTAGCCCTGAGGAAATACTGCTGAGAGCTGAATTTAATATCCTAATGGATATAAAGACTTTTCAGTGCGATGGAGAGACAGAGGGCTGGATTTTCCCATATTTCTGCTCATTTCAATTTCAGGGTTTCCTTCCGTGGCGCCCTGGTGACCTTTCTCAGCTGTGCACCTCATTAAGTATGCACCTCAACTCCATGGTGCTGCTGTCAACAATTCTTGTGTTTGGCAGTGACAAAAACATGGGCACCCTATGGCACCCATAGCGTGAAGCTCAGCCACAAACCATTTCAATCTCTACTAGCCCGGGGTCTACAGTAACCACCTAGGTCCTTGCAGTGCATTCCTCTGACCGACCCTTCCTTCCAGTTACCAACTGGATTCATTTCTCCCATTGACTAACCAGGCTGTACCCTCCACCTGTATTCACCTATCCCTACCTCACCACTCTGCGTCTCTCCACCCCCCCATAACCCTCCCCCCACCTTTATCTGCAGCTCTCCCCTACCTCCACTCTCAGTCCTGAAGAAGAGTTACACCCGAAATATTGACTTCTCCATCTCGTGGTGCTGCTTGACGTGTTGTGTTCTTCCAGTCTCCTGCTTGTCTACTTTGCATTCCAGCATCTGCAGTTTTTTTTGTTTCTCACGTTTACTGACTGAAATCATACCAGCCCCCCTGACTGAGCATAGTCTGCCTTAGATTGGACAAGAACTACTCCACTTTCAGACATTGCATGAGCTTCCATCAACTGGCCAGGTGTTTGCAATGTGAGCTGCCTTAGGAGTAGCATTGGCATAGCACCGTGCCATACAGCAACACATCCATCCCTCTGTCTGTTCAGTGCAGGTAACCGGCACAAGCTGCCTGGCTTTCTGTCTGCACTGGAAAGTAAAGCAAGGGAAACACGCTGCAGACACCCGAAGAAGTCCAAAGTGAGTAAATGCAAAGAAAGCAAGCTAAGAGCCCTGAGATGCAATCTGTTTCACTGAAGGAGATGGTTCCCTGTTACTGTGGGCAAGGCGACCGGGCAGCACCATTGCAATGTCTCTGAGCTTCAACATGCATATTGAAGCATTGAATGTTAGTCTGAGTTGTCCCATTATGGTGTGGTGCTTCAACGATGCTACCCTCCGTAGCCGGAGGGTGCAGGTTGACAGTGCCCATGGAGAGTGTCCTGAGATAGAGTCATAGAGTCATAGAGCTGTATAGCACAGAAACAGATCCTTCAGTCCAACTTGTCCATGCTGATCAGTTATCCTAATCTAACCTAGTCCCGTTTGCCAGCACTTGGCCCATATCCCTCTAAACCTTTCCTCTTCATATACCCATCCAGATGCCTTTTAAATGTTGCAATTGTATTAGCCTCCACCACTTCCTCTGGCAGCTCATTCCATACACACATCACCTTCTGTTTGAAAATGTCGCCCCTTAAGTCCCTTTTATATCTTTCCCCTCTCACCCTGAAGCTATGCCCTCTAGTTCTGGACTTCCCGACCCCAGGGAAAAGCATTGTCTGTTTATCCTATCCATGGCCCCTCATGATTTTATAAACCTCAATAAGGTCATTCCTCAGCCTCCGATGCTCCAGGGAAAACAGTCCCAGCCAATTCAGCCTCTCCCTATAGCTCAAATTCTCCAAACTTCGCAATGTCCTTGTAAATTTTTTCTTTCAAGTTTCACAACATCTTTCCAATAGGAAGGAGACCAGAATTGCATGCAATATTCCAAAAGTGGCCTGAGCAATGTCCTGTACAGTCACAACATGACCTCCCAACTCCTGTACTCAATACTCTGACCAATAAAGGAAAGCATACCAAACACCTTCTTCACTATCCTATCTACCTGCAACTCCACTTTCAAGGAACTATGAACTTGAATTCCAGGGTCCCTTTGTTCCACAACACTCCCTAGGACCTTACCATTAAGTGTATACATCCTGCTGAGATTTGCTTTCCCAAAATGCAGCATTTATCTAAATGCTTGCATTTATCTAAATTAAACTCCATCTGCCACTCCTGAGCCCATTGGCCCATTTGATCAAGATCATATTGTAATCTGAGGTAACGCTCTTCGCTGTCCACTACACCTCCAATTTTGGTGTCATCTGCAAATTTACTAACTATACTCCTATGTTCACATCCAAATCATTTATATAAATGATGAAAATTAGTGGACTCAGCACCGATCCTTGTGGCACTCTACTGGTCATAGGCCTCCAGTCTGAAAAGCAACCCTCCACCACCTCCCTCTGTCTTCTACCTTTGAGCCAGTTCTGTATCCAAATGGCTAGTTCTCCCTGTATTCCTTGAGATCTAACCTTGCTAATCAGTCTCCCGTGGGGAACCTTGTTGAACGCCTTACTGAAGTCCATATAGATCACATCTACTGCTCTGCCATCAGCAATCTTCTGTTATTTCTTCAAAAAACTCAATCAAGTTTGTGAGACATGATTTCCCACACACAAAGCCATGCTGTCTATCCCTAATCAGTCCTTGCCTTTCCAAATATGTGCAAATCCTGACCATCAGGATTCCCTCCAACAACTTGCCCACCACCGACATCAGGCTCACTGGTCTATAGTTCCCTGGCGTATCCTTACCACCTTTATTAAATAGTGGCACAAGGTTAACCAGCCTCCAGTCTTCTGGCACCTCACCTGTGACTATCGATGATACAAATATCTCAGCAAGAGACCCAGCAATCACTTCCCCAGCTTCTCACAGAATTCTAGGGTACCCCTGATCAGATCCTGAGGATTTATCCACTTTTATGTGTTTCAAGACATCCAGCATCTCCTCCTCTGTAATATGGACATTTTTCAAGATGTCACCATCTATTTCCCCACATTCTATATCTTCCATGTCCTTCTCCACAGTAAATACTGATGCAAAATACTCATTTAGTATCTCGCCCATTTCCTGTCACTCCGCACATAAATCGCCTTGCTGATCTTTGAGGGGCCCTGTTCTCTCCCTCGTTACCCATTTTGTCCTTAATGTATTAGTAAAATCCCTTTGGATTCTCCTTAACCCTTTGTGCCAAAGCTATCTCATGTCCCGTTTTTGTCCTCTTGATTTCCCTCTGAAGTATACTCCTATGCCTTTATACTTTTCTAAGGATTCACTCGATCTCTCTTGTCTATACGTTTCCTTCTTTTTCTTAACCAAAACCTCAATTTCCCTAGTCATCCAGCATTCCCTACACCTTCCAGCCTTTTCCTCCACCCTAATAGGAATATACTGTCTCTGAACTCTCATTATTTCATTTCTGAAGGTTTCCTATTTTGCACCCATCCCTTTACCAGTGAACATTTGCCTCCATTCAGCTTTTGAAAGTTATTGCCTAATACCCCCAAAATTAGCCTTCCTCCAATTTAGAACTTCAACTTTTAAATCCTTTTTCAACTTCAACTTTTAGGATTCTGGGTAATCCAAGATGGAGGACAGGAAAAATTGTGGCTGTAGGAGCTGCTCTTTTTATGAGGTATTTTATAGATGATGGGGGTTCCTGGCCAAGGTGGATTCCCAGCAAAGATATCATCAGCTGCAGCCTCCAGGGACACGCTCCAACTCTCAAGTGGGGAATTCACACTGTCTTGTTTCTCACTGGGACCTGAGAGAACAGTAACCTGCATTGAACTAAGGAGACATTAGTCAATAAAAGGATGTTAATGCACCTCGTTGTTTACTAATGAGATTCACAATTAGCCATTCCAGAGGGAAAATCAGACTTTATCTTGGCACCAAGAATCTCAGTTCTCATGCTCAACGTATTCTTCCAACTTTCTTGCCATTGGCCACATCATTCAGTTTGTGGGAAAACTCCAGCCAGAGACTTACTCCATGTCAGGATGAACTAGACAGTGCAGTATAGACACCCAGCACACAGAAAATGTCATGGATCAAAACAGTCATTCCAGGGTTCTGTAAGGACTAAGAACCAGCACAAGACATTGGAGCAGCTTAAAGCACAGATCTCTGCATTGTCTTTTTACCATTTAATGAAACTTCCCGATGTGATGCAGTGCACCAATTGGACCAAAGTGTAAAGACTCTGTACTGTGTAGGTTTGCAATAGATTGATCACTGAGCAAGATCACTGAACCTATTCAAACTCTGAGGAAATGGTTTCTTCAATGTGACACATGTTCCAAGATGTTGCAGTCATGAGCAATCATAAAGTGCCAAACAATATCATCACTTAAACAGTTAGACTTACACTTCTCTCATATAAGACAGACATAAATTATGATGGAGCCAAAGTTATGCTGCAACAATCTGTTCTTCAAATTAGCAGGATGGTCATTGGATTTACAATCCAATGGGGGCTTCCTGCACAGGTTCGTATCCTGCTCACAGCATTGAGCTGTTAGTGGGAGGCACGGTGGCTCAGTGGTTAGCACTGCTGCCTCACAGCGCCAGAGACCCGGGTTCAATTCCCGACTCAGGCGACTGACTGTGTGGAGTTTGCACATTCTCCCCGTGTCTCCCACAGTCCAAAGATGTGCAGGTCAGGTGAATTGGCCATGCTAAATTGCCCATAGTGTTAGGTAAAGGGGTAAATGTAGGGGAATGGGTGGGTTGCGCTTCGGCGGGTCGGTGTGGACCTTGTTGGGCCAAAGGGCCTGTTTCCATACTGTAAGTAAGTAATCTGAATCTGAATGAGACAGTTTCTGGGAGGAGCTAGCCAGTGTCCTACAAGCTTTCTATGTGGTCTCTGGTCTCCAGTGTGCTTTTCAGTGATTATTCTGAGTGATAATTCCATGTATCTAAAGTAATAATGTTTATTTACTCTTACATTGAGTGGAATTCTTTACCATGGGAGCTATCAAGGCTGGGTCATTAGATCTTTCAAAAGTCACTGGAGTCAGGGAAAGTCCCGGATGATTGGAAGATCGCTGTTGTAACCCCCTTGTTCAAGAAATGATCAAGACAAAAGATGAAAAATCATAGGCCAATTAACCTAACCTCGGTTGTTGGTAAAATTCTAGAATCCATCATTAAGGATGAGGTTTCTAAATTCTTGGAAGAGCAGGGTCGGATTAGAACAAGTCAACATGGATTTAGTAAGGGGAGGTCATGCCTGACAAACCTGTTGGAATTCTTTGAAGAGGTGACAACTAGGTTAGACCGGGGAAACCTAGTTGATGTGGTCTATCTAGACTTTCAAAAGGCCTTTGATAAGGTGCCACACGGGAGGCTGCTGAGCAAGGTGAGGGCCCATGGTTTCGAGGTGAGCTACTGGTATGGATTGAGGATTGGCTGTCTGACAGAAGGCAGAGAGTTGGGATAAAAGGTTCTTTTTCGGAATAGCAGCCGGTGACAAGCGGTGTCCCGCAGGGTTCCGTGCTGGGGCCGCAGCTGTTCACGTTATATATTAATGATCTGGATGAAGGGACTGAGAGCATTCTAGCGAAGTTTGCCGATGATACAAAGTTAGATGGACAGGCAGGTAGTACTGAGGAAGTGGGTAGGCTGCAGAAGGATCTAGACATTTTGGGAAAGTGGTCCAGGAAATGGCTGATGGAATTCAATGTGAGCAAATGCAGGGTGTTTCACTTTGGAAAAAAGAATCAAGCATAGACTACTTTCTAAACACTGAGAAAATTCATAAAGCCAAAGTACAGAGGGACCTGGGAGTGCTAGTTGAGGATTCTCTAAAGGTTGATGGGCAGGTTGAGTCCATGATTAAGAAAGCAAATGCAATGTTGTCATTTATCTCAAGAGGGTTGGAATATAAAAGCACCGTTGTGCTACTGAGACTTTATAAAGCTCTGGTTAGGCCCCATTTGGAGTAGATTAGATTACTTACAGATTACTTACAGTGTGGAAACAGGCCCTTCAGCCCAACAAGTCCACACTGACCCGCCGAAGCGCAACCCACCCATACCCCTATATTTACCCCTTACCTAACACTACGGACAATTTAGCATGGCCAATTCACCTAACCTGCACATCTTTGGACCCTGCAACCTGCAACATTCTTCCCAACTGTCCACTACTCCACCGACTTTAGTGTTATCTGCAAATTTACTAACCCATCCACCTATGCCTGCGCCTAAGTCATTTAGGGGAGATCTAATAGAAACTTACAAGATAATACATGGCTTGGAAAGGGTGGATGCTAGGAAATTGTTTCCGTTAGGTGAGGAGACTAGGACTTGTGGACACAGCCTTAGAATTAGAGGGGGTAAATTCAGACCAGAAATGCGGGGATATTTCTTCAGCCAGAGAGTGGTGGGTCTGTGGAATTCATTGCCACAGAGTGCAGTGGAGGCCGGGGCGCTAAATGTCTTCAAGGCAGAGATTGATAAATTCTTGATGTCACAAGGAATTAAGGGCTACGGGGAGAATGCGGGTAAGTGGAGTTGAAATGCCCATCAGCCATGATTGAATGGCGGAGTGGATTCGATGGGCCAAATGGCCTTACTTCCACTCGTATGTCTTATGGTCTCTTATATATTCAAGACAGTTGTTTAATCAGTGAGAAAATCAAGGGTTATGGGGATAAGGCAGGGAACTGGAGTTAAGGATTATCAGATTAGCCATGGTCCCGTTAAATGGTGGAGGAGCGTCAATGGGATAAATGGCCTAAATCTTTTCCTACATTTTCTGGTCTTAATGTCTCACAAGAGGACATCATGTAACTCACCACTAAGTAGTATGCAAGAAGAGTCTTTACTGTTCATCAATACAAGATCTTGAATGGACTGGACATGTTGAATGTGGAATGAATGGTGCCCCTTTTGCAAGAATTTAGGACGAGGAGTCACTGCTTAAGTGAGGAGCAGCCCACCGAAAACAGAGATCCGGTGGAACTTTTTCTCTCAGCAGGTCATGAATCTTTGAAGTGCTTTCCCTGAAAAGGTATTGGAAACTGAGTCCTGGAATATTTTTTAAAAACTAATTCTGAGAAGTTATCACAGGTAAATGGGAAAGTGGATTTGAGATTACAATCAAATCAGCTACAATCTTATTGAATGTTAGGGCAGGACCAAATGACCTACTCCTGCTCCCTATTCATATGAGTCTATCTTAAGATGCCATGGCATCCTTCCCCACATTCACTAAGGAGGATTGGTGGCAACGAAACTACCTAATCCTAGATGGTATTCAACATTAAAAGACTGGGTATGTGCAATCTAGGCTTCAGCAACTACGTCTGATGTAAACTCCCCAGGGTGTTTTGTACCTGCTCATGCAAAGTCAGCAGCTTGTAATGTAGTGGAAGGAGACTTGAACCATGACAATTCTGCAAGCTTCAACTACACAAGTATCAGTTTGTGTAGTTACAGCACACATCAGGAATCCTTGGAAACATCTACAGTCTATGTATGATTGGGAAGGTTATTCAGCATAAATTAACTGAATAATTGCTAACTTTGAAGTGAGTATTTAGTAAAACTGTACCACAGTTGTAATGCTTGCTGTTCTTTCCATTCTTTTTAACAGGACATGTTAAAATTCTAATTAAAAATGTTTAAGGCTGCACAGCAGTGTTTTGCATCGGAGATGGATGGTATAGAAATGACTATGCACTGCATCAGTTGAGTTCTATAGAATGACCACACGTGTGGTTAGAAGTGGGGATGTTCATTGATAATAGCACAGTGTGTATAGAATTATAGGATCCTTACAGTGTGGAAACAGGCCCTTTGGCCCAACAAGTCCACACCGACCCTCTGAAGTGTATCCCACCCAGACCCATTCCCCTACTCTATTGCTGTACCTTTACCATGACTAATGCACCTAACCTACATATGCCTGAACATTATGGGCAACTTAGCATGACCAATTCACTTAACCTGCATATCTTTGGACTGTGGGAGGAAACTGGAGCACCCGGAGGAAACCCACACAGACACAGGGAAAATGTCCAAACTCCACCCAGACTAACTCCAAGCATGGAGTTGAACCCGGGTACGTGGTGCTGTGAGGCAGCAGTGCTAACCACTGAGCCATCATGCCTCCCTACTCATGTCCTTTCACAATTTTTCAGGTGCTGAAGCAGTCCATGATCTCATGCAGTGAATATTCAGGCTTGGGTTAATGTTGCAAGTAACATTTGCCACATAAATGTACCAGATATTGACCATCTCCAACAAGAAAGAGAATCCAGTCACTTTCCTTTATTGTTCGATGCATTTACCATTACTGAATCCCCACCATGAACTTACTGGTGTCACTTCTGGCCAGAAACTGAACTGAACTGAACTGGATCAGCCACATATATACTGCGGCTACAAGAATAGCTCAGAGGCTGGGAATTCTCCAGTGAATAACTCACCTCCTGTATCCTCACCATCTACAAGTATGATGGAATACACTCGGTTGGCCTGGATAAATGCAGCTCCAATATCACACAAAAATCAGCTATGCGTTGTTTGACTTCTACCAGCTCAGCCATTCAAACCCTTCGTTACTAGCCTACCATGGTTGCTATATGTGACAATCTACAAGACACATTGCAGCAACTCACAGAGCTTCTGCAGTAACATTCCCAATGTCGATCAATAGAAGAACAAGGGCAACAGGCACTTGAGAAGACCACCATCTGCAAGTTTCCCTTCAAGCCATGCACCAACCTAACGTGGAACTATATCATAATTGATAATCAATAATCACTAATCAATAGTTCATGATTGCTAAGTCAAAATACTGGTACTCCCTTCTAACAGGGTACTTGCACTCTGTGGATTACAGTAATTCAATTGGGTAAATCATCAACGTGTTATTCAGGGTAATTAGGAATGGGCAATAAATGCTGGCTTTGCCAACAGTGCCTGTGTTCCATAAGTAAATAGAAGAAATTCCACATCGCTCGAAAAACTGCTACATTGTTCATCTTCAAAATTAGTAATTTTACACAATAACCTTGACTACACCAATCAGAACAATAGGGCGGGCAGCTTAAAATTCACATGCACACAAAAACACAGGATGATATTTTTGATCTTTTCGTTAAAGTTTAAATTCATAAGATTGTGCAATATTATAGTTCTAAGGAAGATGAAGATAAATGTGTTGTTTCATATAGTGCGATTATAACACTACAATTCCCTATCTCTGTAACTTCATCCAGATTATAACCCATCAGGAATGCTGCATTCAAACAACACAAGGCTCTTGTACACTCCAATTTCCTTCTGCTATTCACAATCTTGTGTACAGTTACAGTAAGTCCAAAACTCTAGAACTCTCTGCACAATCACCTTCAGCTCTCTACGTATTTGTCCCCAATGGAGCTACCAAGAATCTATTTCTCTGACCAAGTGTTTGGCCTATCCCAATGTCTTTTTGTTTTACACAATATCAATTTCTTTCTGTTTATGTTCCTCCAAGGTGATGAATAGTCATTAATAGCTTAGCTTAAAGGTTGATATGTTATATCGATGTTATGAAGACTGTGTATTAATACACAAAAATTGGAAACCGGGACTATGTTGACTGTTTTTTTTTGCAAGTTGTGTGAATGTGTTGTGCTGCTAAGGTACATGCCATTCGGAAGGTATCTCTCACTTATTTCCCATGTGCTAACCAATGCTATTCTGGCTCAGGTCCCACTATTTCTCTCAAAGGGTTGTGAAACTATTCACTACCCCAGGGCACAGTGGATGCCAGGGCACAGAGTAAACCTCAGGAGGAGATGGACAGACTTTCAATTAGGAACAGTTTGACAGGTCATGGAGAACGGGCAGGAAAGTAGAGTTGAGGCCAAGATAGGATCAGACATGATCAAATTAAATGCCAGAACAGGTTTGAAGGGCTGAATGGCCTAGTCCTGCTCCTAGTCCTTATGTGCTTAAATTACATTGTCTTCCCTCATAGTGCCTTAGGCAATGACACGAGCTCTGGGCACATTTGACCTGGTTTCCAAAAGTCCTGAGGACAGCGTTTGTGCTTCAGATTGGTTGAGACCAAAGACAACTGTGATATCTATTTGCAGTTCAATTTGTTGCATAAATGTTTCATTATAAAACAACATAGAGATGAGAATGGAACAGGCTGCCAGAGGAAATAGTCAGAGTTCCCATCACTTAAAATCATCTCGACCCATCTTTAGATTATTTCCATTTAACAGCTGTCATTATCAGGATGGCCATTTCAGCAGTTCATACCTGGTTTAGATGGAGCTGCACATACAAACGTTGGCGAAACACAAACATTATTCTGAGATGCAACACAACTGCAGTAGAAGGAGAGCATTAATGAGAGCCAAAACTGTTTCTTTCTCTAACATTGTTTCATTATTAAACAACATCAGGCTCTGGGGGAAGATTCCAAATTTCATTTATAATATTTCCCAGCAAAGCCATTATAGCGAACTATTTGTACAGATGCTCAACCTTATCTATTTGTGATATTTGACTTGAAAGTGTAATATTTGGTAAAATTGTTGCATTCTTTCATTGTTTCCACGAAGTATGAGCCCAGGTTTAATAAAGGATATGAATTTTGGGCTCAGACTGTAGTTGTGCGGAAATAAGTCAGAAGTCAAACATCAGGCTATAGTCTAACTGGCTATAGTGCTTCCTGATGAAGGGCATTTGCCCGCAACGTCAATTCTCCTGTTCCTCGGATTCTTCCCTTACCTACTGTGCTTTTCGAGCACCACACTGTCGACTAATCTCCAGTATCTACAGTCCTCACTTTCGCCAATAGTCTAACAGGTCGGTTTTAAATCACAATCTTTCAGAGCACCAACACAAGCACCTCCACATGGTGCAGAAATAGTATTATTTAACTTAATTGAAACGTTTTTGCATTTCAAAGCACACTGAATTAACATACAGTACTTCAGGAATCTGTTCTCCACTTTTTGTTACACTAAATATCTCCTCTACATTTGATGAAGGGCTTGAGTTAAAAGAAAATATGATTTTCTAATTAACCTAATTTGCTTATACAATCTCAGATTAATTTGCATAATTTATTGAACATTTTCCCTTTTAGCATAATAAATATACCTTTCATATTTTCTGGGAAAAAAGTACTAATTATTAATTAAAACTTGGAAAAGTTTTAACCAATAATTCAAGAGGCATGTCTGCTATGATGATGTTTTAAATGGGAGCAAATTTAAAATGGGAATACAGGGATGCATTTTCCATTGTAGATTTAGATCAGGTTTAATTGCTCATTCATGTATAGGTTGGAATTTTATGTCCCAGGTAGTTTGGAACGTTGAGGAGGGGTGTATAATCAGGTGGTATAACCAACCTGACACCGCTGCAATTTTAGCAGGATAGGTAGTGGGTCACCTGCCAACCCTAGGTCAATAGGCACCTTTAAGTGGCCAATTCATGGCACTTAGATTTTTAATCAACAACGCAATCAAGAGTTATGAGGAAAAGGCAGGAAAGCAGAGTTGAGGATTATCAGATTAACTCTGATCTCATTGACAGGTGCAGCAGGCTCGATGGGCCAAATGGTCTACTTCTGCTCCAACCTCTTATGGGTTTATGATCAGGAATAGACAGAAACAAAACAGCGCAGGAACAGGCCCTTAAGTCCTCCAAGTCTGCGCCACCACGTTTTGCCCTTCCATACTAAAACTGTCTTCGCTTACAGGATCCTTATCCCTCTATTCCTGTCCTATTCATGATTTGGAGATGCCGGTGTTAGACTGTGGTGTACAAAATTAAAAATCACACAACACCAGGTTATAGTCCAACAGGTTTATTTGGAAGCACACTAGCTTTCAGAGCGCTGCTCCTTCACCTGATGAAGGAACAGTGGTCTGAAAGCCAGTGTGCTTCCAATTAAACCTGTTGGACTATAACCTGGTGTTGTGTGATTTTTAACTTCCTATTCATGTTTTCGTTCAGGTGCTTCTTGAATGCTGCTATTATGTCTGCTTCCACCATTTCCTCTGGCAAAGCGTTCCTGGCACTCACCACCCTTTGTGTGAAAAACGTGCTTCACACATTGCTTTTAAACTTCCCTCTTGCACTTTGAACCTGTTTGCCTAAGTAATTGACCTTTCCACCCTGGGAAAAAGCATCACACTTTTCACTCTATCCATTCAATTCACAATCTTATAAACTTCCTGCAACCTCCTGCATTCTAGTGAAAACAAGCAAAGTCTATCCAACTTTCTGCATCTCTACAATTCCCCATACCAGGCACACTCTTTTCTGCACCCTCTCCAATCATCCACATCCTTCCAGTAGTGTGGTTTCAGAACTGTACGCAATATTCCAAGTGTGACCTAACTAAAGTTCTATAAAACTGCAGCATAACTTGTCTGTCCTTATACTCAATGCCCCTTCCAATGAAGGCAAGCATGCCACAAACCTTTTTTACCACCTTATCTACCTGTGCTGTCACCTTCAGCAATCTGTGAACCTACACACCCAGATGCCTCTGCATATCAACACTCCTAAAGGCTCTGCCATTCATTGTATAATTTCCACCTGTACTTGATCTTCCAAAATACATCACCTCACATTTGTTCAGATTAATCTCCATCTGTCATTCTTCTGCCCATGCCTCCAACTGATCTATATCCTGCTATATCCACTGACAATTCTCCTACTAGCCACAATCTTTGTATCGCCCTCAAACTTACTAATTAGACCAACTACATTTTTCTCCATATCAGTTATCTAGATCACAAACAGCAGAGGTTCCAGAACTGATCCCTGTGGAACACAAGTCACAACCCTCCATTCTGAAAAGCATCCTTGCACCATTACCCTCTGTCTCTCATGACTAAGGCAGTTCTATATCCATCTAGCCAGCTCACTTCGATACCATTTGATTGCACCTTTTGTACCAGTCTGCCATGAGGAACCTTATCAAAGGCTTTATTGAAGTCCATGTAGACAACATCAATCACTTTTCTCTCATCAATCACCTTCATCATCTCCTCAAAACTCTTGATCAAGTTAGTGAGGCATGACCTCCCCAGCACAAAACCATGCTATCACTAATAAGTCTATTTGCTTCAAAATACATGTAGATCTTGTTCCCGACAAACTTTTCCAATAATATCTCCACCACCAAGTGAGACTCACAGGCCTGTAATTTCCAGGATTATCACTGTTAATCTTCTTAAACAATGGGACAACATTGGCTATTCTCCAGTCCTCCAGGACCTCTGGGACCTCACTGTGGCCAAAGAGGATACAAAGATGTCTGTCAATTCTCCAGCAATTGATTCCCTTGCCTCCCTCAATATCCTGGGATGGATCCCATCAAGACCCGGTAACTTATCTTTATACTTTATACTTTTCAAGACATGCAACATCTCTTCCTTTTTAAAAGCAACTTGGCTTAGAAACTCAACACTCCCTTCTGTGAGAGCATCCTCCACCAATTCATTCTCACAAAGTATTGGTTTCGGACCTCATCTACCTCTTCTGGCTCCACACATAGATTCCCTCCTTTCTCCTTGAGTGGGCCAACCTTTTCCCTGACTAGACTACCTTTATATATGTATGAAAATATTGGGATTCTCCTTAATTATGTTTGTTAATGACTTCATGATGCTTTTTAGCCCTTCTAATTCCATGTTTAAGTGCTTTCCTACTTTCCTTATGTACTCTGCCTGTGGCCCAGGTATTTTATCATCGATGGGGCAGGACACCTTCCACTGTTTATTAACACTCTGAACTTGACCATTTTCCCATCCTCTTTCACTCCCCAAACCTCACAGCCCATACATACTACCTACTAACTGAAAAAGGAAATGAACCTTTCACTTTCACACCTTTGTCTTTTTTGTTCAGTTCTGAACAAGTGTCATATGGGATTCGAGACATTCACTCTGTTTCTCTCACACCGGATGCTGACTGACCTGCCGAGTTTCTCCAGCATTCGCTCTGTTTGTTATGGGATAAATCTAACTCGCTAAAAATCTGGTGGCTTTTCACCTCATGGTTTTACAACGTTCACCAACATTCTTAACTCTTTACTGCAACTATCCTTCAGGACTCAGCTGCTTGAAACATGCATCTACAGTATTTCGCTTTCATTCAAAATTTATCCTGTACTTACATGCAGCCACGTTGTCATCTTGATCATAGCAAATGGGCTCACAGTTTAATTACACATGGCGCACTGAAGGAATCTGCTAACAATGTTACAATATATTTTAAAGAACAAACTGCTAAATCAGAGATAAAAGCAATTTAATAAACAATTCAGTTTATCAACTTCCATAAGACTCTGGTACATTGTCATAAACTGACAAAAATGTGATGGATTTAACTTCTGGGATAAATGTTGCATGAAACAGTCCATTGGATCATTAGGAACTGGATTGAAGTTGTAGAATTGTACTCAATAGGGTTTGAAAAGGAAGCAAAGTAAAATGACACATCTTGCCCTTCAATGCAGCCTATTTGGTATTTGTACCATGCAGCGAGAATCAGATTTTCAGCATCCTCTTGAGATGGCCTGCAGGTACTACAAGATCCAGAGTCACAGATTTCTGTACGCTAAATCAATAACATCAGTTATCCCTGTAAAAGCTTACTGGGGTCTGATCAGAATGCAATTAAAGAGATGCTATCAAAGGGTGAAATATATTGAAAAGTTAAAGGCATTGGGAAAGAATTAGTTTTGTTCTAAAGCACCGTACATGTGTTTGTTTACAATATTGAGACTGAGCAGTGAACACCTCAACTGTGAAATGAGAAAAGAAAATGTTTGGAATGCACAGCAGTTCGGGCAGTGTCTTAAGTGGGCAAGTATTCAAAGTAAAATTCCAGACAAAGATAAAAAAATCCCTTTTACATTCTTACTAATTTGCTTTCTATTTTTACATTTATCATTGTAATATATTTTGTAATACCCGAATACAATTTGCTAACTAGACAATGTAAATTTTCTGAATTGCAGAATGTCATCAATTTCTTACATCTGGTGTCATAATCATTTAACTTTCACTGTATCAAGTTTTCCAATTTCCTATTTTAAGTGGCGCCAAAAGGCACCCATAGAGCACATTTATGAGAGTTTGAAATTACAATGCCTTGGGTAGACCACAGAAAGGAGACTGGTGACACTGAATTTAAAAATAGAAATGTATTTCAAATCTACATTCCTGCCAAACCCTAGAGGCAGACATGTTAAAATAGTACCAGCCTCCCAATGTCCATTTGTGACAGTTGTTAACAGGCAAGGCATTACTTTCTTCTTTATTCATTCACTAGATGTGGACATCAATTCGCATTTATCGCCCTTGAGAAGGTGGTTATGACACAACCTTCTCAAAATGCTACAAGTGTGTCAGTCTGATGCAAGCAAATGGCTGGCTAGGCATTTCAGAGGACAGTTAAAAATCAACCAATTACCATGGACCTGGAGTTACATATGGGCCAGGCTAGATATCGTCACCGACAACTAGTCACTAATGAGTACAATTATCCACCTAAGAAATTCCATGTTACTGGTCATGAGCTCTGTGGGTCCTTGTGTGGCTGATGAGCCTGATCCTTTGGCCACATCTCTGACCACATGTTTGACTGGTATTTCCAGGAGGTGGAAGTGGATCTTGACCTTGAGATTGTTGGCCTTCCTTTCTCCTATTCTATTTCTGTACTTCCTCTTACCGTCAGATGTTCCTGAGGGATTGCATGATACAATTGTATGCATAACCTTCATACAGAGGTTCCTCCAAGTCAGTTTCTTCTAAGTGAGGGTCTCCCAGGTGTAGACGTCTATGTTGCATTTCCTGAGGGAAGCCTTTAGGGAATCTTTAAAATGCTTCCTTTGACTTTCTATCAATCGAGTGACTTCCCTGAACCGGGAGAAGAAGATTTGATTGGCAGTTGGAACTCAGGCATCATAAAGATGTGGCTGGCCAGAGCAGCATAGTTGATTCAGATGATCATGGCCTCAACGTTGGTGCTATTGGCTGCTTCAAGGATGCTGTGAAGAAGTGTCATATGGGACTCGAGACATTCACTGTGTTTCTATCAATGCAGACAACCCACCTCAAACAATCATGATGGTATTTCTCAAGGATATTAAGGTGGTGTCTAGATGTAGTCCAGTTTTCAAAGCCATATGGAAGAGTCACAAGGATGGCTGCATTATATACAAGTATCTTGGCGTCAGCACAAATGTCACGATCATCAAAGACTCTCATCCTTAGGCACCTGGAGGCAATGCTGTCAGATTGGGTACGATGTTGAATCTCCGCACTGATATCAGCCTTCAATGAGAGGTAGCTTCCCAGGTAAGGGAATGTTCCACATTTAGGAGGATTTTTCCATTGATCTTTAATAGAAGGATAGATCAAGATATGTCCTGGGATAGGTTGATAAAGAATTTGAATCTTCATGAGATTGAGGCTGAGACCAATTCTTCAGTCTGGTAGAATGGTTGGTGTTGTCCTTGGTATTTCTTTTAGAGTTTTCGAGCAGTGAAAATCATGATATAGGGCTGAAGAGATCAAAGGGTGTGGAGAGACAGCAGGATCAGGTGACTCAGTTGAATGGTCAGTCATGATTATATTGAACGGTGGAGCAGGCTCAAAGGGTGAATGACCTGCTGCTCCTATTTTCCATGTTTCTGTATATAGGCAAAGCAGATTTCCCTTCCTAAAGGACACTAGTAAATCAGACAGCTCATTTTGACCATCCAATAGCTCCATGCTCATCACTAGTATCTCACTGAAGGGGATCCTGAAATCTGTGACCATGTGGTCTGTGATCCTGGAGGATGATTTCAAGATGTGTGATCCTGGGGATATGATTTTGTGGTCAGATTTAAATCCATTTTGTTGGATAATTAGTCCAATAACATTCCAATTACACTACCATATGTCTGATACCTTTCCAGATTGTTGCATGGACATCCAAAGTTAATTTTCCCAGGCTTTATCACTGCCTGAGGCTTTCCCATTATCTAATACGTATGACATGTCCGGCAAAATTCAGCCACATCTCTATGCAATCCAGGCCAATAAAAATGTTTTTATATTTTGTCTTGAGATTTCCTTACTCCCAAATGACCTCCTACTGGTACCTCAAGCGCTACCACAACAGCTCCTTTCTATAATCCACCGGTAATACAACTTGATGAACCTCTGCCCATTTTATGTCTGCCTGAACACGTGATGGTCTCCATTTCCTCATCAAGACTTCATTTCCAACATAGTAACTTCCTGGGATACACTTCTTCTGTGTTCTCTGAACTAAAAATATCCACTTTGTCCTCCAACTGTTCTTGACTTGACTGTTGCTTAGCACATAATTCTAACCAACCAGAAAGCATCTATTGTGACCCATGTAAGCAACTTATGCCGAAACTCTGGGTACAATCAAAGTCAAAAAGAGTAGAAGACAAGATAGTAGGGTAAGCTTAGATGTCAGTCTGAAGATGATAGATTTTGAGGGAGAATGAGAAAGATATGAAACACCACAGGAGCCGGGAAGAGAATGCATTAAAAGGGCAGGCAGAGCAAACTCTGTTAATTTTGGGTGAGAGAGAAACCATCAAAAATGCACATCAGTTTCAGGAACCCAAGTACAAGCAAGACAACAATGTTTTTTCATGTGATTTATGTCCTCACGTCACGTTGGGAAAGAAATATAGTGAAGTTTGACAAACATTTCTTTGAATAAATAATCGGAGGAAAACTGATGGCAAATGAGCCGATTTCAAGCAGACTTCAAATCAAAATGAATGAAGCAATTGAAAATACAGATGGCAATGGCAGGATGGATACAAAAAATGACGCTTTCAGAATTAAATATAATGAGCACAATTACGTTTTAATACTTTGGTCAAAATTGTCCAGCCTCTGCCATGACAAATCGGGAGACTGTGGGTGACAATGGTATTTAATCAGTGGCAGATGGGTGCCCAGTTAATGGCATAATTGTAGAAGCACTGATATTGACCCAACAATGTTTCGGGGTTAGGGGGGGTGGGGTGAGGGTGGTGGTAGGAGGAGTTATCTCCCCTCCAGGAGCATGACCAGCAGACCCTGGCATGTTAGCGTGCAGAGAGTTGACGAGGGAGATTCTCGTGCGAAGGTGCTCAGTGCCTGGTCTGGAATCTTGGAAAAGGAAAGATGTTTGAGAGTGACGGGATGGGGGGTCACAGAGGAAGTCGTCCCCTTGTCCTTTCTGCTGAACCCCAGTTTCCTTCCAATGCCCTCCACCCCACAGCACCATCACTCACCAGTGTTTGGCGGCACCAGCCCTTCGAGCTTTTTGATGGGTGTTGTACCAGCAGCATCTCCTCCTGGTGACATTGCAGAGTACAGATGGCCCTGCAGCCTCTGATTGGCTATCAGCCTTGGATGGGCCGGACATCTGCACCAGGAATGTGATCCGAAGGTCTGTGACCCTGTGGTCTGTGATCCTGGAGATATGATTTTGTGGTCTGTAATCCAGTGGTCAGACATCCTGTGGGAGGATCTATAATCCACTGGTCAGTGGTCAGTGATCCTGTGGGAGGATGGGGGGTGGATGTCTGTGATCCCAGGGGATTACCCACTGTTGGTCTGCAGGATGCTGGCATGGTACAGGATGTGGATGATGTTCCTGAACAGAGGTGACCCACAGCTGTTTCTGACTGTCCAGCCATTACCCCCATCGCATGCAGCTGATTACACCCCTCAAAACCGTCCCTGCATAAAATCAACCAGAATCACTGGTTTATTCATTTCAAAAAATCTTCACACGTTGGTGAGAAATGTCAAATCCTCCGATTTGTCGAGAATGTGAACACAAGATGGTCTCACCCAAGGCAGGACACAGGAGGTACGACAGCAATCCCCACCATTCCCCCTCCAGTACCCACTCCCCTCCCTCCACCTCCTCCCTACCTGCCCTATCTCCTCTCCCCTATCCCCACTGTTCCTCCCCTCCCACATGCTCCCATCCTCTCCACCCTGCTCCCCACCTCCTCCATTCCCACCTCCCCTCTCAGCCCCCTGCCTCCACTCACTCTCCTTCCTACCTCCCCACTCCTCCCTCCCCTCCACTTCATCATTATCCCTACCTCCCCAATCCCTCCCTGTCCCAACTCCCCCTGCCCTCCCATACCGTCCATCCTTCTCCCTACCTCTGCGACCCTCTTGCCCCCATCCCCACTCCATCTCCTCTTCAGCCTCCTCCCTACCCCTCTCCTCCTCTCCCCTCCATTGCCTCTATTTATTTTCAATGTGGGGCAAAATAAGGTGCCAGTGACATTTTAGGAGAAGGTTAGAGACTGAGCCACAGGTTACACCTTCTCCCAATCCTCTTTGCAGTCAGTACCCACTAGGGCCTGTGCTAGTGCGACTGCTCTGTTGTTGAATAGCCCATCGAGGGGCTCACCATTGGACATTCACTGCAGGGAAGTGCCTAAGGATGAGTCTGCACCTTCAGGAGAGTCGAACCCTGTCTGAAGTAGAGAAAGGGAAGGTTTAAAAACTCCCTGACACCCAATGGATTCAGTTCTGGTCTCATTCCTACCAGAAGGATGCTGTGAAACTTGAAAGGGTTCAGAACAGATTTACAAGGATGTTGCCAGTTTTGGGAGGTTTGAGCTTTAGGGAGAGGCTGATTAGGCTATTTTACCTGGAGCATCACAGGCTGAGGGGTGACATTGTAGAGGTTTATATAATCATGAGGGTCTTGGATAGTGTAAGTAAAAAAGGTCTTTTTTCCCTGGATGGGGAGTCCAAAACTAGAGGGCATAGGTTTAAGGTGAGAGGGGACAGGACCTCAGGGGTAACCTTTTCATGCAGAGGGTGGTGCGTGTACGGATTGAAAAAGGGTTACACCCCAAGCATTGGCTTCTCCACCTCCTGATGCTGCCTGGCTTGCTGTGTTCTTCCAGCCTCCTGCCTGTCTACTTTGGATTCCAGCATCTGCAGTTTTTTGTCTCTAACCATGTATGGAATGAGCTGCCAGGAAAAGTGGTGGAGACTGGTACAATTACAACATTTAAAAGGCACCTGGATGGGTATATGAATAGGAAGAGTTTAGGGGGATATGGGCCAAATGCTGGTCGGCATGGACCGAAGGTTCTGTTTCTGTGCTGTACACCTCTATGACTCTAGGTCCCAGTAAAGGCCCAGTGCCAAAGCTGCCGATTAGGAAGTTGCAACCTGCATCATGCAACACCAGAACCTAAAGCCTCCCAAGACGGGAAAGGCTCAATAGCGTCTCCGTCAATCAAAGTGTGATTCTAGTCATAGCAATTCTGTGAGATTCATAAATCCCCACCAGCTCCCGAATGGAACATTGGCAGCACGGAGCTGGTAAGTCTGAGGTTGGAGTCTAAGCTTTCCTTTGATGTACCAGTGTAATCAGGCAAATGAACTTCGGTCACAACAAGCAACAAATGGAAGCAGCAGAAACCTACCAAAGTAACACTTTCTTCACTGAGACTGGAACAAATAGCTAGGAGTCAATGTCCAGGCTGGGCAGCAGGTTTGCTGCTATCTAAGGATTACAGTTTGCCAAGAGGTAAATTTGATATTTCTGTCTTTGCCACGCAGACTGCAAAATGAGAGAAATATTCAAAGTAAGGGGGAGACTTGTGTGTTCAGCACCGTACTCTGATCCCCAGCACACTCGCCGTAGAAATTATTAGTAGATGGCATGCTTTATAAAAAATAACTGTTAAAGGCAACTGATCATGGACTGCGTGGAATATTTCTTTTCATACTGAATGACAGCAGAGGGTAGCCAAAACAAAAGGCACATGTTGTTTCTCTTATAAATATCAAATGTGAAAAGTCTCGACAGCAAATCTCCTTAGGGAGTGGCAGTCAGGACTTAATTTACAGATATCTAGTTATCCACAGAATGGGCAGAGAGGCTACAAATGGATATATATGAAGGAGGTCAAGATATTGAGGGTCTGGGAAAAACACAATAGCAGACTTTATTAAATAATGCTTCAGAAGAAGGAAAGAATGCCATCTACAGGACTTGACTGACATTGTCTGCATTGACCTAAAAAACTGAAACCCCAAGTTATTAGTTTATTGTAATTTTAATGTGGAAACTACACACCATCCTTATTTTTGTGCTTGAGCAAACTATACTTCAGTTGAGAGTTAGGAAAGAGTTGGAATCTAGCCTCTGTGGCTACTTAATGATGTGATTTGCAACCACAAACGGATAATGAAATAGATACTGAGTACCAAGAAACAAAATACTGGTACAAATAGGGGCTAAGGACTCGGGGTGATGGGGTTAGAATTCTTACTCAGCTACCCTTAATTTTAAGATCCCACTGCTGTAGCACTTGTCTAACAGTGTGAACTTAAGAGTATGTGGTTACATAGCTGAAGGTGAGGTGACAAAGCCCTTTATCTGCGCATTGCCACAAATCCACAGGGCATGGTAGGGCAGCCCTCTGCGCTCCAGGCATGCTCTCTACTGACAGAAAAGAGCTGATCCAACCCATTCTTTTCAATCAATACAATGTCAGAAGGCGGCTTCCTGCACCGCAGAAGATTGGGCTTCCTGCAACTACAGTAAGGCAAAAGCAGTTTGAGTATCTTGGAGACAGTGTTGCTTGCGTCAGTACTGACGAGCTTGGACTCTGGCATTGTTCTACATTTGGTGCCAGCACAATGAGAATCTTGGCACAGTGTACAGACCAGAGGAGCTGTATAATAGTAGTGTCACACCACCACATTGTGTTCAGAATGGATCAGGATAATGATTAGCATCATGTAAGCAGCACGATCACTGCTGCAAGCCATTATGATCGCTTTCCTGGGTCAGTCCAAACAGAAGCACACTACCGGAGTGGCTCAACTCTGCACAATGATTCAAAAGTTAAAATGGACTCTACCACTCAACAGTTCTGGAGACTAGTGAGTGATTACTGTATCCAAAATATCCTTGGCAAGGAAGGATGTGTCTTGTGTACATCCTGACACTGGTGGAAGCAGAGGCTATGTATATAGTTATAACAGGGAACATCATCAGGAGGGGGTCCAATAACCAGTTTCAAAGCAAGATAAGTGATATAACAACTTAGAGAATAGTAAAACTTGGAAGGAAGACAATGGGCTCATTAGCGAAGAGATATCAGCTTGTGATGATATTGTCTTTTGTTGTATCTAATTTGTGCTGGTAAAGCTGCAAGCTGGTTATAGTGATTGTAACGAGGTCAGCCGGGTGGACCTCACAGACTATGAGTTCCCTGATTGGGGCTGTTAACCTGGTCCGATCAGGGAGTCCTGGCTGACAGATATACACACGAGTGTCAGAAGGGCACTGCTTGTCACTGGCCACTCGGGTGTTTCCTTTCTTCCTGGTGTGAAAATTGAATAAAGATTTATACACCTGCTGTCTTTTACTGTGTCTCACACCAGCACATACATAATATGGGTGTTGGGGAAAATATAAGCTTTACCACTGTTCGGCAGTAGCGTTGGGGTAAGGAAAAAAAAAAATGAGATTCAGAGTCTCCTCAGTTCAGGGGACTGACTCTGAGCTGGGTGGGAGAAAAAAAGGAAAAATATATATAAGCAGAAGTGTCAGAGGTTCTGCTCACTCTGAAAGCTGCCTCTGAGAGACCTGGATCAGTTGCATTAAAGTACCAATTATGTCTAAACCTCACAAATTGCCCTCCCTGGGGCTGTGTGTGTGTGTGTGTGAGAGAGAGTGTGTG